>NC_052333.1:26479059-26755921 GCF_016432855.1 Salvelinus namaycush
GTAAATTCACTCAGGAGTGTGCCACTCAGAGTGCCAGAGTGCTCAGTGCGCTCTAGGCGTTAGTAATTTCAGAGTGTTGTCAGATTGTCCATTGGTAATTCAGAGCATTTCGGCTCTCAGAGAATTCAGAGCGCACACTGAACGCTCTGGCGAGGATTACGGTTGATCCGAGCGTTCTGACCTCACAACTGGCAATCAAGCACCCAAGATAACTGACCAAAGTTGGCTAGCTTGCTAGCTACTTCCAGAAACAAATGAGAGACCACCTCACTCTGACCATTTTACTCGCCCTATCAGAGCTGGTTAAGCTGTTTTCATGTTCTCTAGAACGTTGGTGACTGTAAGTGTGCTGCTGGCAACAATTTAATTACGTTCTTTTTTGCCTACGTTTACTGACACTAGGTCATATTGTAAGAAATTGTATAGATATTGGTAACTTGTTTTAACAACTGCTCAACATTAGCTATACTTGACACAACATGCACACACCCCCTCTTTCTCTTGGACATATGCTGGTCTCATTAACGACAACCACAGACACACCAACTCAAGGTTGGAGCACAAGACAAAGGACTGTGGGAAGAGCCAATGGAATGTCGACATCAGACCCGGACAGGACAACCCACGACCCGATCGACCAATCGGAAGGCCAGACGACAAGATCAACCTACTTTGCTAGTTGCCTATATAATCTGAATGTACTGTTTAGAGCGTTCTCTTTTCCGACGATTTCATACGAATCAGACAGAAGGGGCCGTGTGCACGATGTACTAAGATATTTTTACATGTAATTAAACGGGCCTTATTATACAAATATCCACCTCGTCCTATGTCCTCCACTTGATCTCCTGTCTCCAGTAAACGTTTTATTAACAATATCCAACGAGAGTGTGGCACGGTTGTAAATTCTTCAGTTATTCTGCGCTTTTGCACACATCACATCAACACCATTATCCCAGAAACCCTAGACCCACTCTAATTGTATACCGCCCAAACAGATCCACAGATGATGCAATCTCTATTGCACTCCACACTGCCCTTTCCCATCTGGACAAAAGGAACACTTATGTGAGAAAGTTATTCATTGACTACAGCTCATTGACTACAGCTTAGCGTTCAACACCATAGTGCCCTCAAAGCTCATCACTAAGCTAGGATCCTGGGACTAAACACCTCCATCTGCAACTGGATCCTGGACTTCCTGACAGGCCGCCCCCAGGTGGTGAGGGTAGGTAGCAACACATCTGCCACGCTGATCCTCAACACTGGAGCTCCACAGGGTACGTGCTCAGTCCCCTCCTGTACTCCCTGTTCCCCCACGATTGCATGGCCAGGCACGACTCCAACCACCATCACTAAGTTTGCAGACGACACAACAGTGGTAGGCCTGATCACCGACAACGATGAGACAGCCTATACGGGGGAGGTCAGAGACCTGGCCGGGTGGTGCCAGAATAACAACCTATCCCTCAACGTAACCAAGACTAAGGTGATGATTGTGGACGACAGGAAAAGGAGGACCGAGCACGCCCCCATTCTCATCGACGGGGCTGTAGTGGAGCAGGTTGAGAGGGCACAACAAAGCCTATTCCCCCTCAGGAAACTAAAAAGATTTGGCATGGGTCCTGAGATCCTCAAAAGGTTATACAGCTGCAACATCGAGAGCATCCTGACTGGTTGCATCACTGCCTGGTACGGCAATTGCTCGGCCTCTGACCGCAAGGCACTACAGAGGGTAGTGCGTACGGCCCAGTACATCACTGGGGCTAAGCTGCCTGCCATCCAGAATCTCTACACCAGGCGGTGGTCAGAAGAAGGCCCTAAAATTGTCAAAGACCCCAGCCACCCAGTCATAGACTGTTCTCTCTACTACCGCAAGGCAAGCGGTACCGGAGTGCCAAGTCTAGGACAAAAAGGCTTCTCAACAGTTTTTTACCCCCAAGCCATAAGACTCCCGAACAGGTAATCAAATGGCTACCTGGACTATTTGCATTGTGTGCCCCCCCCCCCCCCCCCCCTCAACCCCCCAACACGCTGCTGCTACTCTCTGTTTATCATATATGCATAGCCACTTTAACCATATTTACATGTACATACTACCTCAATTGGGCCGACCAACCAGTGCTCCCGCACATTAGCTAACCAGGCTATCTGCATTGTGTCCCGCCACCCACCACCCGCCAACCCCTCTTTTACGCTACTGCTACTCTCTGTTCATCATATATGCATAGTCACTTTAACCATATTTACATGTACATACTACCTCAATCAGCCTGACTAACCGGTGTCTGTATGTAGCCTCGCTACTTTTATAGGTAGCCTACTGGTTAGAGTGTTAGACTAGGAACCGGAAGGTTGCAAGATCGAATCCCCGAGCTGACAAGGTAAAAATCTGTTGTTCTGCCCCTGAACAAGGCAGTTTAACCCACTGTTCCTAGGCCGTCATTGAAAATAAGAATTTGTTCTCAACTGACTTGCCTAGTTAAATAAAGGTTAAAAAAAAGAAATAGCCTCGCTACTGTTTATAGCCTCTTTTTACTGTTGTTTTATTTCTTTACTTACCTATTGTTCACCTTACACTTTTTTGCACTATTGGTTAGAGCCTGTAAGTAAGCATTTCACTGTAAGTTCTACACCTGTTGTATTCGGCGCACATGACAAATAAATGTTGATTTGATTTGATTTGAGACTAGAGTGCTCTGAAATCGGAGTAGATGGCCAGAGTGAATTTACCAACGCACCCTAAATATTTGAATATTTTGTATTTTATTTGAAGTATGTGGAAATACAAATATTTAAATATTCTCATGCATTTGAACCTGGTCTGTTTGGTTATGGTATTTGACAATGTTTGGAAAGAAGTATTTGAAAATAGTTTCAGTATGCTGTTTATAGAAAATTATTTGAAAAAACGTTAATATTCACCCCATGCCTGCAGCAGCCTCTGGTTAGGCTCATGTGTTGTTTTCCAATTAAGCAATAAGGCACGAGGAGGTGTGGTATATGACCAATATCAAATCAAATTTTATTGGTCACATACACATATTTAGCAGATGTTATTGCGGGTGTAGCGAAATGGTTGTGTTCCTAACTCCAACAGTGCAGTAATATCTAACAATTGACAACAATACACAAATCTAAAAGTAAAAAAATGGAATTAAGAAATATATAAAAAATATTAGGACAAGCAATGTCGGAGTGGCATTGACTAAAATACAGTAGAATAGAATAGAATATAATACACTATATACATATGAGATGAGTAAAGCAGTATGTAAACATTAAAGTGAATAGTGTTCCATTATTAAAGTGGTCAGTGATTTCATGTCTATGTATATAGGGCAGCAGCCTCTAAGGTGCAGGGTTGATTAACCGGGTGATAGCCGGCTAGTGATGGCTATTTAACAGTTTGATGGCCTTGAGATAGAAGCTGTTTTTCAGTCTCTCGGTCCCAGCTTTGATGCTCCTGTACTGTCCTCGCCTTCTGGATGATCGCAGGGTGAACAGGCCGTGGCTCGGGTGGTTTATGTCCTTCATTATGTTTTTGGCCTTCCTGTGACATCGGGTGCTGTAGGTGTCCTGGAGGGCAGGCAATGTGCCCCCGGTGATGCATTGGACAGACGGCACCACCCTCTGGAGAGCCCTGCGGTTGCGGGCAGTGCAGTTGCCATACCAGGCAGTGATACAGCTCGACAGGATGCTCTCAATTGTGCATCTGTAAAAGTTTGTGAGGGTCTTAGGTGCCAAGCCAAATTTCTTCAGCCTCCTGGGGTTGAAGAGGTCCTGTTGCGCCTTCTTCACCACACTGTCTGTGTGGGTGAACCATTTCAGATTGTCAGTGATGTGTACGCCGAGGAACTTGAAGCTTTCCACCTAGGTGCTTGCTCCCTCTGCTGTTTCCTATAGTCCCAAATCAGCTCCTTTGTTTTGTTGACATTGAGGGAGAGGTTATTTTCCTAGCACCACTGCACCAGGGCCCTCAAATCCTCCATGTAGGCTGTCTCGTCATTGTTGGTAATCAGGCCTACTACTCTTGTGTCATCTGCAAACTTGATAATTGATTTGGAGGTGTGCCTGGCCACGCAGTCATGGGTGAACAGGGAGTACAGGAGGGGCTGAGCACGCACCCTTGTGGGGCCCCTGTGCTGAGGATCAGCGAAGTGGAGTTATTGTTTCCTACCTTCAGCACCTGGGGGCGGCCCGTCAGGAAGTCCAGGACCCAGTTGCACAGGGCGGGGTTCAGATCCAGGGCCCCAAGCTTAATGATGAGCCTGGAGGGTATTATGGTTTTGAAGGCTGAGCTATAGTCAATGAACAACATTCTGACATAGGTATGCCTCTTGTCCAGATGGGATAGGGCAGTGTTTTTGGTTTGGGTAGGTTTTAATAGTCACTGTGGGAACAACATCCCCTATACATTTCCTGATGAACTCAGTCACCGTGTCCGTGTAAACGTCAATGTTATTCTCAGAGGCCACCCAGAACATATCCCAGTCCACGTGATCAAAACAATCTTGAAGCATGGATTCCGATTGGTCAAACCAGCATTGAATAGACCTTAGCATGGGTACTTCCTGTTTGAGTTTCTGCCTGTAGGAAGGGAGGAGCAGAATTGAATCGTGATCTGATTTGTCGAAGGGAGAGCGGGGGAGGGCCTTGTATGCATCTTGAAAAGGCGAATAGCAGTGGTCTAGTGTTTTTTCCTAAGCGAGTACTACAGTCCATGTGTTGACAGAACTTCTGTATCGTTTTCCGCAAATTTCCTTTGTTAAAATCCCCATCTACATTAAATGCGGCCTCGGGATATGTGGTTTCCAGTTTACATAAAGTCCAGTGTAGTTCCTTGAGGGCTGTCGTGGTATCGGCTTGAGGGGAAATATACACGGCTGTGACTATAACCGAAGATAATTATCTTGGGAGGTAATACGGTCGGCATTTGATTGTGAGGTATTCTAGGTCGGGTGAACATGTCACGTCCTGACCATAGAGAGCCCTTGGTTCTTTGTATGTAATACAAAAAAAACTGTGCTAATAATGTAAGAAATAACACACAAAAGAAACAAAATACTGCAAAGTTGCTTAGGAGCTAGTAGCAGAGCTGCCATGTCTGTCGGTGCCATCTTGCTTCAATGCAGAGTGCCTGGATACAGCTCTTAGCCGTGGTATATTGGCCATATACCACAAACACCCGAAGTCCCTTATTGCTATTATAAACGGGTTACCAATGTAATTAGAGCAGTAAAAATATATATTTTGTCATACCCATGGTATACAGTCTGATATACCATGGTTGTCAGCCAATCAGCATTCAGGGCTCGAACCACCCAGTTTATAATGTTATATAGACTGTTGCTTGTTTAGCAACAAAACTGAGTCATGCACAACTATGCATAGATTGTTGACAATATGTGTCGTAGACAATCGGTTCAAATATAACGCTGACAAGAACTTGTGAAATCAA
Source organism: Salvelinus namaycush (assembly GCF_016432855.1). NCBI lineage: Eukaryota > Metazoa > Chordata > Actinopteri > Salmoniformes > Salmonidae > Salvelinus > Salvelinus namaycush. Next base: position 26,484,521 of record NC_052333.1, read on the forward strand.
TTAGGCTTTTAATACAAAGTATATCAAAAGCCGGAATGGCCCGCGGAACACACAATTTCCCAGAGCCCTAGCTCTTCTATTTATACACACATAGTATTATGTCCATCCCTTATGCAAATGAAGTTTCTTTTCTTAAGTCATTCACCACCATTATCTTTTAGTTCAAGCTTCCTACTTGTTCACGCCCAAATCTGCTTTCAATTAGTTTATAATGGTGGCCGGACCCTCTATCTTAGTGTGTCAGCAGATTCTGTGTCTCTTCCTTTCATTAATGTGTCAATGTACTCTTTGTTCTGCCTTTATTGGAATCAGCAGATTCTATCCTATAAGCCTTCTTTTTAGAAGGAGCTGACTATGGGTATTTTTATCATTAGTGTGTCAGGTCAGCAGACCATGTGTCTCTCCCTTTCATTACTGTGTCAATCTACTCTTTGTTCTGTTCTCCCCTATCCTTAGTGTGTCCAATTGTCTTAGGCGCCTATGTGTCTCCCTGTCTTCCTGTAGTCTATTTTTAATGTTCAGCTATCTTATACATCTATGTGCTGTCCTATACGTCTCATTTACTCCTACAAATCCCTCCTCTGGGGCTAATTAGCCACATAAATTATACAAATATGACTTTGGGATAGTAAATGAGAATACCTATGATGGACAAGAAAATACAAAAACAGAGTAAAACATATAAACCAACTGGACCAAACATCTCCAAATGATTAATACTAAAATAGGAGTAAAAGATCCAATTAGAAACATTAATGAAAACCTAACTAGACCAAACATCTCTAGTTTTCATAAGAGTAAAAGATCTAATTTGGTATAAAAATTAGAAAGATAAAATATTACATATTTGATGAAGCATGAGCGTGTAGGTACCTAGCCTTGCCTGAGGTTATCTCAGTTATGTGAAAATTAAAAATTAAAAAAATTAAAAATAATACAATGAGTATAATAATAATATTGAATATGAAAAATTAAAAAATAAAATAAAATAATACAATGAGTATAATAATAAATGAATATGAGAAAATCAGAGACCTACATGCAGTTACAAAAGAAAATTGACACAACATCATTCTAAATTTAAGCATTTCAACATGATCCTCCCTCGCAGACACCTCTCTAATAAAGTGATATCAATGATACCAACCTTTGTTTAGAAGATTAAGGACATGGTCCATAGACACTTGTAACCGGAATACCCTCTGTTACCTAACATGTTTTTGAAATTAACCTAGTTTTTTAGAAGGCATAACTATCTTTAATTAAAGGAAACCAGATATATTCATTGATATACATATCTAAAAATTCAACCAAACATACAAAAACACAAGGCCTTAAGCAAAAATAGATATACTAAAATCCTTACATAGGTGCACAGTCCTCATCCTTACAGATACTACAATCTCCTCTTTGACATTTCGCGCAAAACACGGGGTCTCCGTGATGGTCATGGCCTTCCACATTAAATTTTGTGCACCACTTGCACTCACGGCGCAAATGACACTTTTTGTGAACATGTACAAGTAGACATTCATCTGAATTTGGGAATACAGCATATACAGGTAGACCATCCTTACGAAAATCATGGCAAGCATAACCACCTCCCCGCACCACTCCATGTAGACAATTTGGATTACCAAACGGGCAGTCTAAAGGTCCACCAACCGCATTGCATGGCTGTCCATTTTTTGTCGGTATACTGGCCTGGGCTCCCAGGTACAGGACCAATCACCACAGGAGGGTCATCTCTCCTTACAGACATCTGTTTAACTGTTGTCTGAACCACAATTGACTTTACCAGGGGTATAACACAACAAAATGCAATACCCAGAGCCAATAACCCTCCTCCCAACATGATGGCCATCCTAGCAAATATGGCTCCCCACTTTCCTAACGCTAGGTCCAACCAATCCCATACATGAGAGTCTAAACCAGCATTTTTTATTTTATTTTTTATTTTTTTTTATTTCACCTTTATTTAACCAGGTAGGCTAGTTGAGAACAAGTTCTCATTTGCAACTGCGACCTGGCCAAGATAAAGCATAGCAGTGTGAACAGACAACAACACAGAGTTACACATGGAGTAAACAATAAACAAGTCAATAACATGGTAGAAAAAAAAGAGAATCTATATACAATCTATATACAATGTGTGCAAAAGGCATGAGGTAGGCAATAAATCGAGTAATTACAATTTAGCAGAGATACTGGTGTGCAAAAGAGCAGAAAAGTAAATAAATAAAGCAGTATGGGGGGTGAGGTAGGTAAATTGGGTGGGTAGTTTACAGATGGACTATGTACAGCTGCAGCGATCGGTTAGCTGCTCGGATAGCAGATTTTTAAAGTTGTTGAGGGAGATAAAAGTCTCCAACTTCAGAGATTTTTGCAATTCGTTCCAGTCGCAGGCAGCAGAGAACTGGAAGGAAAGGCGTCCAAATGAGGTTTTGGCTTTAGGGATGATCAGTGAGATACACCTGCTGGAGCGCGTGCTACGGGTGGGTGTAGCCATCGTGACCAGTGAACTGAGATAAGGCGGCACTTTACCTAGCATAGCCTTGTAGATGACCTGGAGCCAGTGGGTCTGACGACGAACATGTAGCGAGGGCCAGCCGACTAGGGCATACAGGTCGCAGTGGTGGGTCGTATAAGGTGCTTTAGTAACAAAACGGATGGCACTGTGATAAACTGCATCCAGTTTGCTGAGTAGAGTATTGGAAGCTATTTTGTAGATGACATCGCCGAAGTCGAGGATCGGTAGGATAGTCAGTTTTACTAGGGTAAGTTTGGCGGCGTGAGTGAAGGAGGCTTTGTTGCGGAATAGAAAGCCGACTCTAGATTTGATTTTGGATTGGAGATGTTTGATATGAGTCTGGAAGGAGAGTTTGCAGTCTAGCCAGACACCTAGGTACTTATAGATGTCCACATATTCTAGGTCGGAACCGTCCAGGGTGGTGATGCTAGTCGGGCGTGCGGGTGCAGGCAGCGAACGGTTGAAAAGCATGCATTTGGTTTTACTAGCGTTTAAGAGCAGTTGGAGGCCACGGAAGGAGTGTTGTATGGCATTGAAGCTCGTTTGGAGGTTAGATAGCACAGTGTCCAAGGAAGGGCCGGAAGTATACAGAATGGTGTCGTCTGCATAGAGGTGGATCAGGGAATCGCCCGCAGCAAGAGCAACATCATTGATATATACAGAGAAAAGAGTCGGCCCGAGAATTGAACCCTGTGGTACCCCCATAGAGACTGCCAGAGGACCGGACAACATGCCCTCCGATTTGACACACTGAACTCTGTCTGCAAAGTAGTTGGTGAACCAGGCAAGGCAGTCATTAGAAAAACCGAGGCTACTGAGTCTGCCGATAAGAATATGGTGATTGACAGAGTCGAAAGCCTTGGCCAGGTCGATGAAGACGGCTGCACAGTAATGTCTTTTATCGATGGCGGTTATGACATCGTTTAGTACCTTGAGCGTGGCTGAGGTGCACCCGTGACCGGCTCGGAAACCGGATTGCACAGCGGAGAAGGTACGGTGGGATTCGAGATGGTCAGTGATCTGTTTGTTGACTTGGCTTTCGAAGACCTTAGATAGGCAGGGCAGGATGGATATAGGTCTGTAACAGTTTGGGTCCAGGGTGTCTCCCCCTTTGAAGAGGGGGATGACCGCGGCAGCTTTCCAATCCTTGGGGATCTCAGATGATACGAAGGAGAGGTTGAACAGGCTGGTAATAGGGGGTGCGACAATGGCGGCGGACAGTTTCAGAAATAGGGGGTCCAGATTGTCAAGCCCAGCTGATTTGTATGGGTCCAGGTTTTCCAGCTCTTTCAGAACATCTGCTATCTGGATATGGGTAAAGGAGAAGCTGGGGAGGCTTGGGCGAGTAGCAGCGGGGGGGGCGGGGCTGTTGGCCAAGGTTGGAGTCGCCAGGAGGAAGGCATGGCCAGCCATTGAGAAATGTTTGTTGAAGTTTTCGATTATCATGGACTTATCAGTGGTGACCGTGTTACCTAGCCTCAGTGAAGTGGGCAGCTGGGAGGAGGTGCTCTTGTTTTCCATGGACTTTACAGTATCCCAGAACTTTTTGGAGTTAGAGCTACAGGATGCAAATTTCTGCTTGAAAAAGCTGGCCTTTGCTTTCCTGACTGACTGCGTGTATTGGTTCCTGACTTCCCTGAACAGTTGCATATCGCGGGGGCTCTTCGATGCTATTGCAGTTCGCCACAGGATGTTTTTGTGCTGGTCGAGGTCAGTCAGGTCTGGAGTGAACCAAGGGCTATATCTGTTCTTGGTTCTGCATTTTTTGAACGGAGCATGCTTGTCTAATATGGTGAGGAAGTAACTTTTAAAGAATGACCAGGCATCCTCAACTGACGGGATGAGGTCAATATCCTTCCAGGGTACCCGGGCCAGGTCGATTAGAAAGGCCTGCTCGCAGAAGTGTTTTAGGGAGCGTTTGACAGTGATGAGGGGTGGTCGTTTGGCCGCGGACCCGTGGCGGATACAGGCAATGAGGCAGTGATCGCTGAGATCTTGATTGAAGACAGCAGAGGTGTATTTGGAGGGCAAGTTGGTTAGGATAATGTCTATTAGGGTGCCCATGTTTACGGATTTAGGGTTGTACCTGGTGGGTTCCTTGATGATTTGTGTGAGATTGAGGGCATCAAGCTTAGATTGTAGGACTGCCGGGGTGTTAAGCATATCCCAGTTTAGGTCACCTAACAGAACAAACTCTGAAGCTAGATGGGGAGCGATCAATTCACAGATGGTGTCCAGGGCACAGCTGGGAGCTGAGGGGGGTCGGTAGCAGGCGGCAACAGTGAGAGACTTATTTCTGGAGAGATTAATTTTTAAAATTAGAAGTTCGAACTGTTTGGGCATAGACCTGGAAAGTATGACAGAACTTTGCAGGCTATCTCTGCAGTAGATTGCAACTCCTCCCCCTTTGGCAGTTCTATCTTGACGGAAAGTGTTATAGTTGGGTATGGAAATCTCAGAATTTTTGGTGGCCTTCCTAAGCCAGGATTCGGACACGGCAAGGACATCAGGGTTGGCAGAGTGTGCTAAAGCGGTGAGTAAGGCAAACTTAGGGAGGAGGCTTCTGATGTTGACATGCATGAGGCCAAGGCTTTTTCGATCACAGAAGTCAACAAATGAGGGTGACTGGGGACATGCAGGGCCTGGGTTTACCTCCACATCACCCGAGGAACAGAGGAGTAGTAGGATGAGGGTGCGGCTAAAGGCTATCAAAACTGGTCGCCTAGAGCGTTGGGGACAAGGAATAAAAGGAGCAGATTTATGGGCGTGGTAGAATAGATTCTGGGCATAATGTGCAGACCAGGGTATGGTGGGGCACGGGTACAGCGGAGGCAAGCCCAGGCACTGGGTGATGATAAGAGAGGTTGTATCTCTGGACATGCTGGTCTCAATGGGTGAGGTCACCGCGTGTGTGGGGGGTGGGACAAAGGAGGTATCAGAGGTACGGAGAGTGGAACTACGGGGTCCATTGTAAACCAAAACAATGATAACTAGCCTGAACAACAGTATGCAAGGCATATTGATATTTGAGGGAGACATACAATAAGGCATAAAGTGATTGCAGGTCTTGATTGGGAGAGCTAGCTAAAACAACAGGTGAGATAACAGCAGCTAGTCTGCTAACACAGCAACAGCAGGTAAAAATGGCGACGGCTAGGCAGAGAGGGTCGGATTAACTACACACAGATCCTGAGTTAAAGCACAGAGCCGACAGATAAAACACAAATAAACGGAATGGAGTACCATGAATTAATGGACAGTCAAGCAGGCATCAGCTATGTAGCCAAGTGATCATAGTGTCCAGGGGGCAGCCGTAGATGGAGCAGTGAGGCCTCCACTAAGCTAGCCCGCGGCGTTTAAAGTTAGTAGCCCGGGGGGTGGTCTGCTCAGACGGAGGGGGTCTGCTCAGACGGAGGCCGGTTGAGGGCACAGCGGATGGGGTAATCGTCTGCAGACCAGACGTGGTCGTGTCGACAGAGAATCCAAGCCGGATGGCGAAAGAGAGGTTGTGAATTGTAGAATAGTGTTTGCTAACTGGTGCTAGCTTCGTGATTCAGACAGCTAGTCATGGGTAGCAAGCTAGCAGAAGATGGAGGTCTGATTTTAGCCACGCCGTGCATTTCCGTCGGTAGATTAGTGGGGTTCCGTGTGGTAGAGGGGACCAATCCAATTGTCAAAATAGTTATAGTGGCCTAAGAAGATTGTTCGATAGACCTGTTCAGATAGCAGCCGATATGCTCAGGACAGCTAACGATTAGCGGGCCGCAGTTAGCATATGGGCGTTCAGGTTACGTCGCGATGGAGGGGCCAGTTGAATAACTCCCTCGGGCAGATAACGTCGGTATCCCAGTCGTGAAGGCCCGGTGGGGCTCCGCATCGGCAGTAAAACGGGTCCGGATAGGTGATTGTAGCCCGGGAGTGGCTGATGGAACTCTTCAGCTGGCTAGCTCCGGGATAATTGGTGTTTGCTCCGGAATTGATGTTAGCCAATAGTCACTCGGATAGCAGCTAGTTAGCTGCAAGATCCCGGTGTAAATGTCCAGAGCTTGCGGAAAAAATCCGGGGATATGGAGAGAAAATAGGTCTGGTATGCTCTGGTCTGAGTCGCGTTGTACGAAACTGGCAATAGTTTTCCGAGCTAAAGGATAGCTGATGAGCGCTAGCTGTGGTTAGCTGAACTACTCACGTTAGCTTGTGAGCTGGCTAACTTCTGGCTAGCTTCTGTTGTAGATTTCGGATACGAGGTGAATAATACCTTTGAGGAAAAAAACAGATCCGCACCACATTTGGTGAGGTGGGTTGCCGGAGAGTGTTTTGAAGTTGAGTTTTTAAGAAGAAAAAATATATATATAAAAAGAAATGCGAAGAAAAATATATAAAATATATATACACGGGACAGGACGAGGACAAAGGACATCTGACTGCTACGCCATCTTGGATTGAAGATTTAGCCTTTACTTCTGCTCGTAATCCTTTGAGTTTGGCCATAGCAATATTGGGAATAAAGGTGCAACAGTCATCCCCAAACATGACACAAACTCCACCCTTCTCCGCTAAGAGCTAATTGAGAGCCTGTCTATTTTGCCATGTCATTTTACTGGTAGCCTGTACCTGTTCCCCCAACGCCGTTAGAGCCGAGTCAGTATAGTTAATGAATCTCTGTTGGTTGTAGTATATATAATTAATCCACTCTAAATTCTTATTTGGTGTTATCCACAAGAATATAGATTCAAATCCTGATTTAACCTCATCTCTGGCCTTGAAATCCCGAGGTACACCTCTAAGCAGTCCAATTGCATTAAGGTATACCTCAAGATCCTTCTCATAAGCCCTTTTAACTCTAGATTTTACATAGTCATCATGGGGTGATTTAATAATAGTAACCTATTTAATTGCTCTAACTAAGGCACAAAGACCAATCCATCCATCAGACAATACATTCAACAGTTAGTTTCTGGATGTGTGGAAAGAACAATCAGCAATACCTCTGTCTTGATTTTTCAACATAGTAAGAGATGGCGCATCCAACCAACTCCCACATTCTCTAACACCCAAATAGTATCACTTCTACAGTGGTGTTTCCTACATCAATTCCTTCGGTGTGGTGTCTGTAAAAACATTCATATTTTCCTTTAACCACGGTACCTCTGTCTAATTGAGGTACAGTTAATTCAGTTCTAATGTTATAGGCAGCACAATCATTGTCTCCCAGCATGGTCTCATTCAACATAGTTTTACCCCTAGTGCTTACCCAGAGCAATCCTACATTTTATGTCACACAAGGAAATAGAATACTTTCTATTGGTACAATGGTCATTTTTCCAACTTACACAGTTTTTAAATGATGCTGGTTCAGAGACTATTAAAAGATCAGACAAAGGTGATTTTCTACACAAAATACAATTGTCCATTCTGTGTTTGTTTGCCGTATACTTAGCCCATTCGTATCACTCGTTCGTCACTCCTTCTCGTGTGGTGTCCTTGAGTGGTTCTGATTCTGATATATCTAATTCTGTTGCTTTTTCAATGTTCTTATCTTGAGGTAGATCATTAGAGTTGATCAGAAAGTTCCAAATGTCAGTAAAAAACTCTCCTGACTGATGTCTCAGGTTGCTTTGTGGGTACGGTGGTCTGCTTGGTAAGGGAGGTCGATGTCATCTTAGTGGTAGCTACTGTGGTCGTCACAGCAGCCGCCACCCTTGTTGTTGTCACAGGTTCTTCCTGTTCAGGTGCAGGGGTAGGATCAATCTTAATGACCGTGGTGCTACTCCCTTCGGTCACTGTTGTTCTTGTTATTTCAACTATTAATTCTTCACCTTCAACTGGTTCAATCTGATTCATGATGAGCACCCTCTCGTCTTTTTCTTTGATTAATGTCAGGTAACATCCTTTCGGATCCCAAACGACTTGTCCCTTTGTTTGGTGATGTGTCCATCCACAGAGTGCCATCTCCGGTAAGGGTTTGATCCTTATGATTGAGATAGACTTCAGTTCTCCTGCTTCTGTTATAAGTTGAGGTGGAACAGAGATTCTAACCTTGTCAGTCTTTTTGGATTGTTCGGCTGATTCCTTTCTTCTCTTCCTGCTTCCACCATACATCTTAATTGTGCATGAGTCTGTTGTTTCTATACTAGCATTCACTGTTACTTCTGTTATGTCAATGTCATTATTCTTTTGTTGTTCTAACTTCAATTGTCTAAAGGAGACCATTCAAGAGCCGAAAAGTCAATTGTGGGGAAATCCCCATTTTCTTCAGCTTGCGGGACTTTTCCTCCTCTTTCTTCACCTGAGGCTCCCTCCTCAGGCAGGACTTAGCTTCCATCTGGAAGGGTTTCAATTTTTAGGGAAGAGATGTTCTCATTCTGTTCCTTGTGAGGCCTCTCCTCCTCTTCTGGGTGCATTAGTCGGTGCACCTGTCACATTTTGGCTTTCACTTGATTTGCTGTTTTCTTGGCTCCTCCCTGGTGAATCAGCATCCTCTGTGTCCTAATCTCTATATGGTTGTGTCCTTCTCTCTGTTGGGACTCAGGTGCAGTGGTTCAGATGGTACCACGTCTGGCTTCCTTTCACTTGGACGGCCGTTCTTGTTGCTTTGGCCACCTCATAGGGTCCTTCTCTCCTCGGTTGATCCCACTTCCTCCGGAACACTCGAACGTGGACTAGATCTCCTGGTGTCACTGGGAGAGGTCCTTCTGGTCCCCTTGGATCATCAGACGCGGAACCTCTCGTCCTGGTTCAGGTTTCTGCCTTCTTTCTGTGAGGCATTCATACTTAGAGACTTATGGCCTCTGTTCTATGATTGCACCATACATCCTCTTACTTCCATCTCTCATCACACAACAAACTGACATTCCAGCTGAAGCTGACGAACCCCTCTCCTTCTTGTTTCCTAAACATAAGACTTGGAAAACAACAGACAAAGCATAACAGTATTGACAATGTTATGTGTTATGCATAAATATATTCATGAAAACTGAAATCTGAGACCATGACAATTCCCACTCTCTCTTCACCTGACTCTATGCCTCCAGGATACTTTTCTGCTGGACTCCACAAAAATAAAAGCCCTAAAAAGCTTCCTCATGCTTCCACCCAGTCTTCCCCTTTTGGCCCCAGGTTCTGAGAGGTGTTCCCAAATCATGTCATTTTTTACTTAGTTTCCCATCTGCTCCATTTCAACTGATAATCATGTGCATAACCTTAATCAACATTATCTCTTCTTGACGTAATTCAACACTGTGTAACGGCATTCCTCCTCCTCTTCATACGAAGAGGAGGAGTAGTGATTTGACCAAAGTGCAGCGGGTTGTGAATACATAATGATTTATTAAATCAAACGATGAAACACGAAAACAAACACTTGGAAGGATTTTACAAAATAACAAAACGGAGTAGACAGACCTGGACATGGAACTTACATAAAATACACGCAGAACTCACGAACAGGAACAGACTACATAAACCGAGACAGTCCCGTGTGGCGCGACAAACACTGACACGGACGACAATCACCCACGAACAAACAGTGAGAACAACCTACCTTAATGTGACTCTCAATCAGAGGAAACGTCAAACACCTGCCTCTAATTGAGAGCCATACCAGGCAACCCAAAACCAACATAGAAACAGAAAACATAGACTGCCCACCCAAAACTCACGCCCTGACCAATAAACACATACCAAACAACAGAAAACAGGTCAGGAACGTGACAGAACCCCCCCCTCAAGGTGCGAACTCCGGGCGCACCCCTACAACTCAAGGGGAGGGTCTGGGTGGGCATCTGTCCGCGGTGGCGGCTCCGGCGGTGGACGAGGACACCACTCCACCACTGTCTTTGTCCCCCTCCTTAGCGTCCTTTGAGTGGCGACCCTCGCCCCCGACCATGGTCCAGGAACCTTCACTAAGGCCCCTCCTACATAGAGGAGACAGCTCAGGACAGAGAGGTAGCTCAGGACAGAGAGGTAGCTCAGGACAGAGAGGTAGCTCCGGACAGAGAGGTAGCTCCGGACAGAGAGGTAGCTCCGGACAGAGAGGTAGCTTAGGACAGAGGGACAACTCTGTACTAATGGCAGCTCCGGACTGAGTGGCAGCTCCGGACTGGGTGGCAGCTCCGGACTGGGTGGCAGCTCCGGACTGGGTGGCAGCTCCGGACTGGGTGGCAGCTCCGGACTGAGTGGCAGCTCCGGACTGAGTGGCAGCTCCGGACTGAGTGGCAGCTCATGACTGAGTGGCAGCTCATGACTGTAGGGCAGCTCATGACTGTAGGGCAGCTCATGACTGTAGGGCAGCTCATGACTGGAGGGCAGCTCATGACTGGAGGGCAGCTCATGACTGGAGGGCAGCTCATGACTGGAGGGCAGCTCATGACTGAAGGGCAGCTCATGACTGAAGGGCAGCTCATGACTGGAGGGCAGCTCATGACTGGAGGGCAGCTCATGACTGGAGGGCAGCTCATGACTGTAGGGCAGCTCATGACTGAGTGGCAGCTCATGACTGGAGGGCAGCTCATGACTGGAGGGCAGCTCATGACTGGAGGGCAGCTCATGACTGGAGGGCAGCTCATGACTGAAGGGCAGCTCATGACTGAAGGGCAGCTCATGACTGTAGGGCAGCTCATGACTGTAGGGCAGCTCATGACTGGAGGGCAGCTCATGACTGGAGGGCAGCTCATGACTGGAGGGCAGCTCATGACTGGAGGGCGGTTCTGGCAGCTCCTGACTGGCTGGCGGATCTGGCAGCTCCTGACTGGCTGGCGGATCTGGCAGCTCCTGACTGGCTGGCGGATCTGGCAGCTCCTGACTGACGGACGGCTCTAATGGCTCGGGACAGACGGGCGGCTCTAATGGCTCGTGGCAGACGGATGGCTCAGAAGGCGCTGGGCAGACGGATGGCTCAGAAGGCGCTGGGCAGACGGATGGCTCAGAAGGCGCTGGGCAGACGGATGGCTCAGAAGGCGCTGGGCAGACAGATGGCTCAGAAGGCGCTGGGCAGACAGATGGCTCAGACGGCGCTGGGCAGACAGATGGCTCAGATGGCACTGGGCAGACGGATCTCTCTGACCCGCTGAGGCGCACAGTAGGCCTGGTGCGTGGTGCCGAAACTGGAGGCACTGAGCTTGAGACACGCACCACAGGAAGAGTGCGTGGAGGAGGAACAGGACTCTGGAGACGCACTGGAAGCCTGGTGCGTGGTGTAGGCACTGGTGGTACTGAGCTGGGGCGGGAAGGTGGCGCCGGATATACCGGACCGTGTAGGCGTACTGGCTCCCTTGAGCACTGAGCCTGCCCAACCTTACCTGGTTGCATGCTCCCCGTAGCCCGTCCAGTGCGGGGAGGTGGAATAACCCGCACTGGGCTGTGTTGGCGAACCGGGGACACCATGCGTAAGGCTGGTGCCATGTACACCGGCCCGAGGAGACGTACTGGAGGCCAGATATGTTGAGCCGGCTTCATGGCACTTGGCTCAATGCTCACTCTAGCCCGGCTAGTGCGGGGAGGTGGAATAACCCGCACCGGGCTATGAACACGTACAGGAGACACCATGCGCTCTACTGCGTAACACGGTGTCTGCCCGTACTCTCGCTCTCCACGGTAAGCCCGGGAAGTTGGCGCAGGTCTCCTACCTGACTTCGCCACACTACCCTTTAGCCCCCCCCCCCAAGAAATTTTTAGGTTGTACTTGCGGGCTTCCAGCCTTGCTTCCGTGCTGCCTCCTCATATCGTCGCCTCTCCGCTTTAGATGCCTCCAGCTCCGCCTTGGGACGGCGACACTCCTCTGGCTCTGCCCAGGGTCCTTCTCCGTCCAGAATCTCTTCCCATGTCCAATCCTCCTTGACCCACTGCTGCTGTCGTTGCTGTCCGTTAACCCGCTGCTTGATCTGGGTTTGGTGGGTGATTCTGTAACGGCATTCCTCCTCCTCTTCATACGAAGAGGAGGAGTAGTGATTTGACCAAAGTGCAGCGGGTTGTGAATACATAATGATTTATTAAATCAAACGATGAAACACGAAAACAAACACTTGGAAGGATTTTACAAAATAACAAAACGGAGTAGACAGACCTGGACATGGAACTTACATAAAATACACGCAGAACTCACGAACAAACAGTGAGAACAACCTACCTTAATATGACTCTCAATCAGAGGAAACGTCAAACACCTGCCTCTAATTGAGAGCCATACCAGGCAACCCAAAACCAACATAGAAACAGAAAACATAGACTGCCCACCCAAAACTCACGCCCTGACCAATAAACACATACCAAACAACAGAAAACAGGTCAGGAACGTGACACACTGTATATGCTTTCACATCAATTCCTTTAACATGTTTGTTTAGAGTATAATATCCTATCATCTATTCTTTTTCACATGATGCATTAAACAATGAAACAAGTAGACCCCAAACACAACCCAGTATGTCTAAAGTAGCCCCCAAACTCAACCCAGTATGTCTATAGTGGAATCTAGTCTCTCTCTCTCTCTCTCTCTGATTCCACGTCCTCTGTCATGGTGTTTTCAAGCTCACCCATTATTCAACTGGACCTCACTTCTCGTGAGACTTATGCACCCACCAAAGAGAGACATGAAGAACTTTACCACTGCAGTGTTGTACGAAGTATACCACCAGCCTGGTGTATCTTGATGTACACTCAGTCTCCAGAATGCAGCCCAAGCCCTTCCATTTCTGGCTGTTTTTTTTCCTGAGGACATACACACTAACACATGGGTTATTTCCTGACAACAGACTTTCTTCTTATAGCAAGATCACTAAATCTTAATTTTTAATAACAGCCCTATGTAAACATTCTGCCTCAAATACCTGGCCTCCTGCCACAGAAATATTCATAATGATAGTCAAATGATGGTCCCTACAGCAACTGCTGTAAAATAACATGTAATCAGTCAAGTGTCTTCCAGTTGGATTAATATCCAATCCTAACAAAACTAAGTCATAAGTTTCTTAAACTTTTGCTCTAGTGTTCAAAATGCCACCACTTATTCTTTTTACCATATCTTTAGATATGTGAATTGTTCTATTTACTTTAGAATTGTCCCTATATTTTACACAGCCAGCTGTCTTTCCTTTTCTGTGAATTATCTCTATTTTTATACATAGTTTCTAGAAATAACACCCCTTCACTACCATTACCTTCATTTATGAGTCCCCTCATATCCCCTAACCCATAACAGCCATTGTTTGATACATACTTAAAACATTCTTAATGTCAATTTATATATCATTTATATCAGTATCAGTCCCTCCTCAGGAACATATACACAACCTCATGTTCCTCAAAACAAAAATAAATTGACCAAACGAGAAATTTTTTTTTAACAAAATTATAATAATTGCACATTTGCAATATTACCACTATTTGTAATGTAATTAAACCTGGGGAAAACGTCCATCTGTTTCATTCTATGCCAATATTATTGTTGGTCTCTTTCTTCTTCATTCTTGGGTATCATCGCACAACAGACTACCTTTTTATTCAATTATATTATTACATTTTATCATTACAATTCCAATGACATTATAAAACAAAAGAAACAAAAAAAACGTTAATCTAATATTCTGTAAGTTTTGTCAACCACCCTGTCTCAGGATTAGTTTCCAGAGCTTCCCTAGGCCTATTAAATTTAAACAGTTCTATATCTAAATAACTAAACAGTTCTTTTTTAAATACATTTTCCAACCCAATATTCAGGATAACAGTCGTTAGTGTTTACTTTAACTCAAATTTGACCTTATCTATTCAATACACATCATCCCTTTAATAATTAACATTTATACTAAACACTTTTATTACCAGTATTATCTATTTTCCCAATAGCCCTTTTGTCTCAGTCTTTCTCTCATGAGTGGCCTGGTAATAAAAGGTCAGTACCCCAATTCCTTTAAGTCATTATTCTCCCAACAAATATAATTTTAGCATGTCTATTTTTAGATACAGTTCACAGGTCATCAGACAGTTGTCCCTCACTATTCAGTCGGTTAGGGTGAGTTTGAGCTCCACACCCACTTGTGGTGATATTCTCTCCCAAGCCTTAAAGCATTCTGACGTCACCTTCCATGATAACTCCCTTATTCTACTGGTGATTTCTCAGACGAATTACAGATGATGTATTTATCAACATAACCCTCACAGAGACCCACACTCCAATAAACCCTTTGGAGTAACTTTCATCACTTTTTATATGCAAAATGAACAAAGCACATTTGTGTATTTACCCAAAGACCATAACCCCAGGGAACTGATATTTTTTCAAAGTAATTATACACTTTGAATAGAGTCTGGTGTTTCTTAATTATTTTATAATTAAATCCCACCTGTTCCAACAATTTCTAGTGAAGGTGATCAGTCTTACATAGGAAATTCTTAGGATTCAGGGCATTTTGACACCATTCAAATGTTTCCACTCCCCTTTCTTTAGAAACAACTTAAATACATTTTTCAAAAAACATTTCCATCCTTCTGCATACCCAATTTGAAACTGAATTGGAAAATACCCTTCCAATAAATCTACTAATGCATATTCATTCCCAGTATATGGTGTACTTACTAGTGAACCATAGACCAATAACACAAAGGGACTGGACTCACTTATCCAGAACTCCATTTTTAGCCTTATCCAGATATTTTTATTTTTAAAGCGGCTGACTTTAACTAACTGCTTTCCACAGTAATGCAGTCTCCAATGACATTTTGACCAGAGAAGATTAAAACCCTTTTTTTTTTTTTTCTTATTCTTTCTGGAAAAGAAAGTGTACATATCGTTAATATTCACAATGTTACCTTTTATTCAGCAAACCAATAGTATTACTTATACATAGATTTTATTCTATAAGCGTCTTTAACAGTTCCAGAGAATTGTGGTATAGAATGTCTAACAATTAAAATTCCATCGGTACTCTACTAGACGTTAGGTAAAAACATGATCTAATACTTTTTTCATCACATAGAAACTGTAATCTCTATGAACCACTCATTAATCAATCAGAGACTATACACCGCCAAGTGAAAATTCCATACCCACTAACCTCAAACCAATTAGTTGTTTGTTATTTTGACAAGGATACAAACTCTTGTATAGCGGCATTTCCTGCTATTTCACTAAGTTCTAGTGTCACCTTACACTAATTTTCCCCATACCCGCTATACCCATATCCAAAACAGGGAGCTATTTTCTTATTTGTTCTTAGATATTGTCAATAGTTCTGCTAATCACCCGCACGTCTGCGAGGACGAGTGGAACCACATTTGTCTTTTATAGTAATGTATTTTCTGATGATAGAATGTTACCGGGTAATGGCGTCCCCCATTATCCAGTTTTTTCATATTCAATCCGAATTCGGTAGAACTAATGTGCGCTTCTTTCAGTGACTCCATGGCTTTTTTTAAAATCCCTCATCTCTCTATGCTATGGAGAAACAGTCCTTTTGTTTTCATGCCACTATTTATTTATTTATTTTTCCTAAATACTCCCAAGTATTATACACCTTTTATTTACTATTTTTCCGAGGTAGAGCTAATCCCCTTTCCAATTAATAATTCATTTGTCACATCACTTAATTTCTCTTATCAAAGCCTACTCTATATAGTACAGACATTACTTCTGAATACTACAGATGACTTAATGTCTTATTCTAGTACAGTACTTCAAATATCACTGTGTTTTTCCCTTTACAGATATCATTATTTATTCATTTTATTCGTTTGGTTTGTTCTGTTATTACAGTTCTAATCAATTTTTAAGATTACATTTACATTACATTTAAGTCATTTAGCAGACGCTCTTATCCAGAGCGACTTACAAATTGGAAAGTTCATACATATTCATCCTGGTCCCCCCGTGGGAATTGAACCCACAACCCTGGCGTTGCAAGCGCCATGCTCTACCAACTGAGCCACACGGGACCACTGCCCGCTCCGTTAAGATCTCTATCTAACGTCTTACTTTTACCTTTATTTATTTATTTATTTTGTCTATACTTTCTTACCTCTTCTCTATATTCTTATTGTTTGATCCTATGGTCAATTTACTAGTGAGGCAAGCCTCAGTATTTTTTTACACCCCTCTCTGTCCTTCAGACTATTTTTAGACCGTAGTTTCTGTGACCACAGAGTGACTAGCGCCTGTTTTTTCCCCTTACTCCGTGTACACTGTTTATGAATTCTTAATGTGTCCTGGATTTTACCTAGTTATCACTCTTTATCTTAGCTAACCTAGATTCGTTTTAACGTTATAGTACAATTTCAGTTTATTGGCGATTCTGTTTTCTCTTTTGTTACCCACTGCTCTATCCGTATTTATACTATTCGGTTAACGCCTTTTTAAGTATTTTTATTTATTATTTGTTTTGACACCTTTTTGTTATTTTTACCGCGGTCTCTTACCACTTTATCACATCATTGTTTTTATCCTTGCTTATAACTTATTTTACTTCGATGTTTCTTAACTTCGTTCCCTCTGCCTAATAGCAGTTAACGGCACCCTTCTTTAACTCTTTACTCTGTCACAGGAGGGCTGCGCGCTCCCTCTTCTGGACGTTCTGCCTACACACACACAACCTGTCCTTTCTTTCTTCCTAATGTTCTATTTTTACACAGATCTACTCATTTCTTATAATCATTTTCATTCATCCTTTTATTTTTCATCCGTTCATTCAATCCCTTTGTTTTTACCTCAAAACAACTTACAGTCTTTCTTTATTGACCTAATTCACTTCCTCTACATAAGCCTTAGACTGCTAGGATTTCTACAATATGACGAGACTACTGTCTAATCGGATCAGCCTGTCTTCATATCATATTCACCCACCCCGTACTGATCTCTATTTTATATTAGAGCAATATCGTGGCGTGACCTACTGAATTACAAACCCCCGTTTAGCTAGACGGAGCGTTTCTTATTCGTAGGATTTCGCTTGCAGTTGAACGCCGCACAATCGGGCCAACGTTCTTCCTGCCTTCTAAATATTCATCCGTTCAGTCCCCCTGATTGGGGCGGTAGCCATGAAATATTTATTTACTAAATATTCACCCACAGACCCTTCTGCCGTGAATATCCCACCCAAGCAGACCCCTTCAAAAATGTTCCTTTTTAAAGGGCGGTATCGTGGCTTCCTAACTACTTATTTATGCAGTTCTCTATTATTTTTAGAGCCATTATTCATAAGTAACCTGTCCAAGCATTCCTTCTACTAATTTTATTGAAGAGGTATCACAGGATTTTCTACCTACATTATCTGTTTTGACCGTATGGGCTGTCCCACATTATAGCCAGCCATCTCAACCAGATAGCGCAAACAACCGCATTATTTAAGCTACACATTCGAACGATCCGATCAGAACAAATACCTGCCCGCTCCGTTAAACACCCAACACAAGCAAAAGTTTACAGCGCCTATTCACTCAGTCTCTATACACGCGCATACATTTATATTTAATACAATTCCCCAAATCACACATACATGCAAATTCATTGAATTCAAAAGTTCTTTAGTATTTACTGGTTTCTTTTTAGGAAATTTGAAAGAGAGACTTACATGGCGCCCCTCTCGCTGAGACAGGATCTCTGAAGCAATCCATACAAACATTTCAACTATGTAAGAACAAGCCTACCTTTTTATAGTTGTGGCCATATTGTTTGCAAGATTGTCCAAAGAAACTATCTCCAGCCCTGAACGCCATTCCGCAGTCCCTGTCCCTCCTGGCTAAGCTCGCCAAATTATGTCGTAGACAATCGGTTCAAATATAACGCTGACAAGAACTTGTGAAATCAATTAGGCTTTTAATACAAAGTATATCAAAGCCTGGAATGGCCCGCGGAACACACACACCACTTCCCAGCCCCGGCTCCAGCATTTATACACATACAACATATAGGTCCAACCCATATGCAAATAAGCATACTTCCCCTAATTCTTCCTGTCACCATTATCTTTTTAATTCAGTGCCTCAGTATGTTCTCTGGTATGTGTGCCCTTATTGGAATCGGCAGACTATGTGTCTCTTCTTATCATTAGTGTGTCCAGTTGCCCTAGGCGCATATTTCTCTGGTATGTGTGTCTCTTAATGGAATCAGCAGACTATATGTCTAGTGTGTCCAGTTGCCCTAGGCGCATATTTCTCTGGTATGTGTGTCTCTTAATGAAATCAGCAGACTATATGTCTAGTGTGTCCAGTTGCCCTAGGCGCATATTTCTCTGGTATGTGTGTCTTTAGTGGAATCAGCAGACTATGTGTCTCTTCTCTTCATGTGGTCTGTTTTTTTAATGTTCAGCTGTCCTATGCCTTTATATGTTATCCATGTGTCTCATTTACTCCTACACAAGCCCTTAACCAACAGTGCAGAAGTGATAAGAAAATATTTACCAAATAAACAAAAGGAAAAAATTATAAAAAGTAACACAATAAAATAACAATAACGGGGCTATATACAGGGGGTACCGGTACCGAGTCAGTGTGCGTCGGTACAGGTTTGTACATTTATACACGTACGTAGAGGTGAAGTGACTATGCATAGGTAACAAACAGCGAGTTGCAGCAATGTACAAAACAAATGGAAGGGGGGGTGTCATTGTACTGTAACTAGTCCGGTGTCCGGTGGCCATTTGATTAATTGTTCAGCAGTCTTATTGTCACGCCCTGACCTTAGAGAGCCTTTTTATGTCTCTATTTTGTTTGGTCAGGGTGTGATTTGGGGTGAGCATTCTATGTTTTTGTTTTCTATGATTTTGTATTTCTATGTTTTGGCCGGGTATGGTTCTCAATCAGGGACAGCTGTCTATCGTTGTCTCTGATTTGGAACCATACTTAGGTAGTCCTTTTCCCTCCTTTCAGTGTGGGAAGTTAACTTTGTTTGTGGCACATAGCCCTTAAGCTTCATGTTTGTTTTGTATTTATTGTTTTTGTCGACATCATTTCTAATAAAAAGGAAAATGTACGCTCACCACGCTGCGCTTTGGTCTTCCTTCAACGACGGCCATGACACTTATGGCTTGCGGGGTAGAAGATGTTAAGGAGCCTTTACGTCCTAGACTTGGGAATCCGGTACCGCTTGCCGTGCGGTAGCAGAGAAAACAGTCTATGACTTGGGTGATTGGAGTCTCTGACAATTTAATGGGCTTTCCTCTGACACCACCTATTATATAGATCCTGGATGGCAGGAAGCTTGGCCCCAGTGATGTACTGGGCCGTATGCACTACCCTCTGTAGCACCTTACGGTCAGATGCCGAGCAGTTGCAATACCAGGTGGTGATGCAACCTGTCAGGATGCTTTCGATGGTGCAGCTGTAGAACCTTTTGAGGATCTGGGGAACCATGCCCAATCTTTTCAGTGTCTTCTTCACTGTGCGCTGGGTAGAGAAGAGAAGCTGCGTGACCTACATATTGAGGGCTCAGACTGCCAGCTCCAACTGCCTACCTTTACAAGAGAGCTGCTTCACACCGCGCCTGCCTATTGGCCGTTCAGCCATGGCCTAACAACAGCACAGTCTCCAGTCTCCTGTGGGGGAAAAGGTATTGTCGTGCCCTCTTCACAACTGTCTAGGTGGGTTTGGACCATGATAGTTTGTTGGTGATGTGGACACCAAGGAACTTGAATCTCTCGACCCGCTCCACTACATCCCTGTCGATGTTAACGGGGGCCTGTTTGGTCCACCTTTTCCTGTAGTCCACGATCAGCTCCTTTGTCTTGCTCACATTGAGGGAGAGGTTTTTGTTCTGGCACCACACTGCCAGTTCTATGACTTCCTCCTTATAGGCTGTCTCATCGTTGTCGGGGATCAGGCCTACCACCGCTGTGTTGTCAGCAAACATAATGATGGTGATGGAGTCGTGTTTGGCCACGCAATCGTGGGTGTACAGGGAGTACAGGAGGGGACTAAGTACACACCCCTGAGGGGCCCCAGTGTTGAGGATCAGTGTGGCAGACTATTTGTTGCCTACCCTTACCACCTGGGAGCGGCCCTTCAGGAAGTCCAGCATCCAGTTGCAGAGGGAGGTGTTTAGTCCCAGGGTCCTTAGCTTAGTGATGAGCTTCGTGGGCACTGTGGTGTTGAACGCTGAGCTGTAGCCAATGAACAGCATTCTCACATAGGTGTTCCTTTCGTCCAGGTGGGAAAGGAAGTGTGGTGTGCGATTGCTTCATCTTTAGATCTGTTGGGGCGGTATGCAAATTGTGGTGGGTCTAGGGTATACGGGAGGATGCTGTTGATGTGAGCCATGACCAGCCTTTCAAAGCACTTCATATGCTACCGACGTGAGTGCTACGGGGCGGTAATCATTTAGGTAGGTTACCTTCACTTCCTTGGGCACAGGGAATATGGTGGTCTGATTGAAACATGTAGGTGTTACAGACACAGTCAGGGACAGGTTGTAAATGTCAGTGAAGACACTTTCCAGTTGGCCCGCGCATGATTTGAGGACACGTCCTGTTAATCCGTCTGGCCCTGCGGCTTTGTGAATGTTGACTTGTTTAAAGGTCTTACTCACATCGGCTACGTAGATCGTTATCACACAATCATCCAGAACAACTGGTGCTCTCGTGCATGCTTCAGTGTTGCTTGCAATGAAGCGAGCATAAAAGGCATTTAGCTCATCTGGTAGGCTCACATCACTGAGCAGCTTGCGTCTTGGTTTCCCTTTGTAGTCCGTAATAGTTTTCAAGGACTGCCACATCCGATGAGTGTCAGAGCTAGTGAAGTAGGATTCAATCTTAATCCTGTAGTGACTATTTGCTAGTTTGATGGTTCGTCTGAGGGCATAGCGGGATTTCTTTTAAGCATTCGGATTAGTGTCCTGCTCCTTGAAAGCGGCAGCTCTAGCCTTTAGCTCAATGCGGATGTTGCCTGTACTCCATGGCTTCTGGTTGGAATATGCACTTCTGGTTGGAATTTGTCGATGCACTTATTGATGAAGTCGAAGACTTAGGTGATGAAGCCGATAACTGTTGCACAGCATGCGCGTCATCTGATCACTTCCGTATTGAGCGAGTCACAAGTACGTCTTGCTTTTAAAGTCCCTGACCACTAGGAATGTCACTTCTGGATGAGCATTTTCTTGTTTGCTTATGGCCTTATAGATTTGGTTGAGTGCGGTCTTAGTGCCAGCATCAGTCTGTAAATAGATGGCTACGAATGATATAGATGAGAACTCTCTTGGTAGATAGTGTGGCGTACAGCTTATCATAAGGTACTCTACCTCAGGAGAGCAATACCTCGAGACTTCTTTAACATTAGACATCACGCACCAGCTGTTATTGACAAATAGACACACACCCCCACCCCTTGTCTTACCAGACGTAGCTTCTCTATTCTGCCGGTGCATGGAAAATCCCACCAGCTCTATGTTATCTGTGTAGTCGTTCAGCCACGACTCGGTGAAGCATAAGATATCACAGTTTTTAATGTCCTGTTGGTAGGATAATCTTAATCGTAGGTCATCAATTTTATTTTACAATGATTGCACGTTAGCCAATAGAACGGATGGCAGTGGGAGTTTACTCGGCTACGAATTCTCAGAAGGCAGCCCGACCTGCGCCCCCTTTTCCTTTGTCTTTTCTTCATGCAAATTACGGGGATTTGGGCCTGTTCCCGAGAAAGCAGTATATTCTTATCATCACACTCGTTAAAGGAAAAAGATTCTTCCAGGTGAGTAATCGCTGTTCTGATGTCCAGAAGATATTTTCTGTCATAAGAGACGGTAGCAGCAACATTATGTACAAAATAAGTAAAAAAATAAGTTACAAACGTGGAAAAACTAACAAAATAGCACAGTTGGTTAGGAGCATGTAATCCCGGGCCCTCATTTATCAACCTTGCGTAAATGTCTTACTTCATTCTGGCTTAGGTGGAGATTCTAAGATTTGCGTGCACAACACATTATTGGGATATTTCAAACTGAGCGCACGCAACATATACACATGTTTTCATTGATCAGCGCCATACTATATTTGTGCGCTTGTGAACAAGCGTTACCACCTGAGTGGAAAACGCCCTTCATTCACCTTTAATGGTAACTAAAACGCCCTAATTTGCTGTAACTCTTTGAAAATGTTGGAACTGGGCCATGTCAGTTCCTAAGCACAATGGCAAACTTGATCACGTTTCTGTAAAGGTGTGGGTACAATGTTTTAATATTTTGCAGTGACTTTTTCAGACTAAAATTCAGGCCGCCTTGGCTATAACACTGGTAGAGCATTCTACAAGATTGAGTGTGTATTCAAACAATTTAAAAGTAAATACTACAGCCCACACAAATCATTGACACCCTTGATAAAGATTATCAATAATAACTGTATACAATATATAATTAAAATACTGAGCTATATTGTATGCAACAAAAAAAGTGAAATTATATAATTTTATACTAATTCAATTGCTAAAAGAAAGAGATTTTGTTTAACAAGTAATACTTTTTTCTCAAAAGGTTAGTGGTCAAATTATTGACACCCCTAATTTAAAAATAACCCTTGTCTGACACACCAATAAATAAATATTCCGTAAATATTTTTCTGAAAACAATGTGTATTTAGCCTTACTATATAGGCCATAAATTAATATTTTTTATTTGCATGACTTAGATAGGTAATGCATCACCAACATTTCAACCAGCTAGTTGACTTGACCAATTAGGGTAAAATAATTTTGTATTGAAATTTGCATAGACTTTTTAAATAATCTAGAACATGATACATTAAATTAACATTTTCTGTGTCAGTTACCTTCAATGGAAGACAGGCCTAGTAAAACGAGGACGGATATCAAATATGAACAAAATATGATACATTTGTGTGTGAAAATATGAATATTAAAATATATGCAAATTCATGTGTTTACTGTTTATATGCTCATAATACGTATAAAATACATGTACTGAATAATACTGTGAAACATATTGAAGATAACAGGCAGACAGCAAATACTGATATGAACATATTTTTCTATTTGCACAGACCAAAAAAATCCCATAACAATATTTCTCTATTGTCCATAATAGAAGATCATCAAAGATCATATCGCCAAGACATGCTAATGTCCCCTGTTATTCGTAATGGTGAGAGGTTAGCATGTCTTGGGGGTATGATCTTTGACCCTTTGCAACTCTCTCTTAATTCAGGGTTATCCGTAATCATGATAGCATCCACATTAATGTAGAAGTATTTAGAAACATATTTGATTCTTATTTATCGTAAAAGTGACTCCAAAATCACACAATTCATTATTTACCATTCTGTTTGGCACAAAATAATCAGAAACACAACTAAAATGAACTGCAAATCATCCAACAAGTTTGTAGAGTTACAAGCTCGATGTAGTCATTACGTTTTATGAATGGGACCAAATACTAAACTTTTGACTGCTAAGAATCTTTAGGGGTGTCAATATTTCTGATCCCTACTGTACATACCTTACCTGACATTACCTTACATACCATTTCTTGTTAAACAAAATCTCTTTCTCTGAGCAATTGTATTAGTATAAGTGAATATAATTTTGCCTTTTTTTAGCATACAATATAGTTCAGTATTTTCATTATTTATTTATGTTATACAGTCATTATTGGTCATCTTTATCAAGGATATCAATAAATTCAAACCGCACTGTATATCTCACATTGGGCATTACCTACGTAAGGGCCGTGTATCAATCAGTAGAGTCACTTGTGTGTTTGTGAAGGCACTCTCTGATGATGTGCCAGGGCCTCCACCCAGTTTATGCAGTGTGACAACATTTCTCTCAACAGTTTAAATCTAATTTTACATGATGACGGTACTTGTCACTCTGGTTTTGGCCTAATATGAAAATAATTTTGCAAAAAAAAAGTTAACTCTTTATTTGGATAGTCAAATCAAATCTTATTTAATCTTATTTGTCACATGCGCCGAATACAACAGGTGTAGATTTTAACGTGAAATTCTTACTTATGAGCCCTTTGCCAACAATGCTGATTTAAAAAGTAAGGAAATTAGAAAATAAAAAGGAAATAGAAACACAATAAGGAGGTTATATACAAACACTGATACGGAAAATAACCACCCACGAAACCCAGGTGGAAAAAAGCTACCTAAGTATGATTCTCAATCAGAGACAACTAACAACACCTGCCTCTGAGAATCATACCAGGCCAAACGAAAAAACCAACATAGAAAAACCAACATAGATAACCCACCCAACTCACGCCCTGACCATACTAAAACAAAGAAATAACAAAAGAACTAAGGTCAGAACGTGACAGCACCCCCCCCCCCCCCCAAGGGGCGGACTCCGGCCGCAAAACTTGAACCTATAGGGGAGGGTCTGGGTGGGCATCTGTCCGCGGTGGCGGCTCTGGCGCGGGACGTGGACCCCACTCCACCATAGTCTTAGTCCGCTTCAGTAGCGTCTTTAGAGCAGCGACCCTCGCCGCCGATCTTGGACTGGGAACCCTAATAAAGAGCCCCACTGGACTAAGGAGCGCCTCCGGACTGAGGGGCGGCTCCGGGCTGAGGGGCGGCTCCGGACTGAGGGGCTGAGGGGCGGCTCCGGACTGAGGGGCTGAGGGGCGGCTCAGGCGCCTCTGGACTGAAGGGCGGCTCAGGCGACTCTGGACTGAAGGGCGGCTCAGGCGCCTCTGGACTGAAGGGCGGCTCAGGCGCCTCTGGGCGGCTCAGGCGCCTCTGGACTGAAGGGCGGCTCAGGCGCCTCTGGACTGAAGGGCGGCTCAGGCCTGCCGAGGCGCACTGTAGGCCTGGTGCGTGGTGCCGGAACTGGTGGTACCGGGCTGGGGACACGCACCTCAGGGCGAGTGCGGAGAGGAGGAACAGGGCATACTGGACCCTGGAGGTGCACTGTAGGCCTGGTGCGTGGTGCCGTAACTGGTGGTACCGGACTGGGAACACGCACCTCAGGGCGAGTGCGGGGAGCTGGAACTGGAGGCCTGCTACGTGGCGCCGCCACCGGAGGGCTGGTGCGTGGGGCTGCCACAGGAGAGCTGTTCTCGACCACCTCATCGCCGACAGCCGAATGACTCTGCCACCCAGGAACCCGAAAACTTCTCTTTCCATGATTCCGTCATCCCGTCCAAGGCTTCCAGAGCCCATGGAGTTGGGCCATGCTCCTCTCCTGTGTATCGAACGTCAAAGGTGGATCCAAGAAGGGCTCTGCCTATACTGTGGAGGGAAAAATCATCTACTCATTCATTGCCCTGTTCGCCCCCCACGGAGAGATGAGAAGGGTCCCTCCACTGCCATGCAGTTATGCGTGTCTTTATTTCTAAATATCTCCCAGAAGCAATTCTCCATCCCAGTATTGATAACCGTGAAGGGGGATACTAAGTACGTAGAGGGCTTGATAGATTCGGGAGCAGCAGGTAATTGTATCGATCATCAACTAGTACAAGAGCTTGACATTGATCTAACACCTGTCACCCCTCCATTAATTAACACCCTGGATGGGCAGCCATTGGGCACGGGCTTCATTACGCACCTGACACAGAGCGTTACCCTCCAGATTGGAGTCTTCCACACCAAAACCATTCAACTCATGGAACTCTCATCCCTCAAACAGACACTCATCCTCGGACACCCCTGGCTTTGTCGGCACGACCCTGCCATCTCTTGGCGACAAGGTGAACTACTGTCCTGGTCTTCTTCCTGCTTCACCAGTTGTCTCAGCATACCCTGCAGAGCCACCACCATTGAGGACTCTGCCTCTGCAGTGGCACCCACCATGCCATTTGAATACGCACAGTACAGCAATGTCTTCAGCAAAATCAAGGCCTCCACTCTGCCACCACATTGCCCATGGAACTGTGCTATTGACTTACTCCCTGGAGTGTCCCCACCGAAGGGCCGTGTTTACCCCCTATCTATCCCGGATAATGAGGCAATGAAGAACTACATTGATGAAGCACTCAAACGGTTTCATTCGTCCATCTTCTTCCCCGACTGCATCCAGCTTCTTCTTTGTTGGAAAAAAAGGACGGTGGTCTCTGTCCATGTATTGATTACCATTCCCTGAATGATGTCACGGTCAAGAACCGTTTCCCTCTTCCTCTGATCCCAACGACCCTTGAACAAGTGGGACGCGCCAACATCTATACAAAACTCGACCTGCGAAGTGCATATAACCTTGTCCGTATACGTGAAGGCGACGTATGGAAGATGGCCTTTATCACTGCATGAGGGCACTACGAACCTTTATGAATGAGGTTTTCCAGGATATGATCAACCGGTTTCTCATCGTCTACATTGATGACATCCTGATTTACTCCCACTCCCTGAAAGAACACATACAGCATGTGCAAACGGTTCTTCAACGGCTCGTTGACCATAACCTTTATGTGAAGACTGAAAAGAGCACCTTCCATTTAACCTCGGTAAACTTCCTCGGATTCGTACTGACACCTGGAGGGGTCAGCATGGATGAGAACAAAGTCACCGCCGTCAGTAACTGGGCCAAACCCACCACTGTTAAGGAACTCCAACGTTTCATTGGGTTCTCCAACTACTATCGCCGGTTCATTCGGAACTTCAATTTTAATTGCCACTGCCCTTACCAGCCAAAAGACCCGGACCCTTCAATGGACTGATACCACCCTGACTGCTTTCAACAACTTGAAATGCCTCTTCACCTCAGCTCCTGTCCTTCGCCAACCTGATCCGACCCTTCCTTTCACCATGGAGGTGAAAGGAAGTAAAAGTAGGAGCCATACTTTCTCAGCGGGTGGGAACACCTCCAAAATCACATCCCTGTGCCTTCTTCTCCAGGAAGTTATCCTCCACTGAGAGGAATTACGATGTGAGGAACAGAGAACTCCTCGCCATCAAGCTGGCACTCGAGGAGTGGCGCCACTGGTTGGAGGGCACACAACATCTCTTTCTCGTCCTAACAGATCATCGTAATCTGGAATATATCAGAGGGGCCAAGAAGTTAAACTCCAGACAAGCACGCTGGCTCTCTTCTTCACACGCTTCCATTTTCATGTTACTTACATCCCTGGAAAGAAAAACATAAAAGCTGATGCTCTCTTATGCCAATTTGACCTTCTGACCAGTAACTCAGACCCTACACCCATTCTTCCTTCCTCTTGCATTATGGGACCGGTACGGTGAGAGGTTCACTGCAATACAAGAAGCCCTAACCTCAGACCCGGATCCTCCTGAGATACCAGCTTGGAAGAGTTACGTACCAGTAGCTGTTAGACCCCAACTGATGCAATGGTGTCACACGTCCTTGGGGTCAGGACATCCGGGCATTACACAAACCACCAAACTTCTAGCCGGTAAGTTCTGGTGGTCCTCACTGGCATCCGTCGTAAGAGATTACGTACTCTCCTGTCCAGTCTGCGCCCAAACCAAAAGCCCTCGTCATCTCCCTACGGGCAAGCTTAAACCTTTGCCAATCCCTCACAGACCCTGGTCCCACGTAGCTGTTGACTTCATCCTGAATCCTCTGGTAACACCACATCCTTGTCATAGTAGACCGTTTTTCAAATATGTGTCGTCTGGTTCCCCTTCCTCATTTACCTAACGCCATGGAATTGCCTGAGTGTGTGTTCCATCTGTATGGGATTCCGGAGGACATCGTCTCTGACCACGGACCCCAGTTTGTCTACCGGTTGTGGCGAGCCTTCTGTGACTGACTGGGGGTCGGGCAGACGGAACGCCTGAACCAAGAAATTGGAAAGTACCTCCACCAACAATGTTCTGCCTCTCCACACGACTGGAGTCGGTATATGGCCTGGGCCGAATACGCTCAGATCTCACTCATGCATTCATCCCTCCGCCTTACTCTGTTTCAGTGTGTACTTGGTTACCAACCCCCCATGTTTCCCTGGGAGGCGGAGCCTGGTACTGTCCCAGCTGTCGACGACTGGTTTCGGCGTAGTGAGTGGGTATGGGAGACCGCCACCGGCATCTGCAGGAAGCCTCTAATACTCAGAAACGCTTTGCCGACAGACGCCGCCGACCTATGCCACTCTTTCATCCCGGACAGTGTGTGTGGCTCTTTACCAGAGACATCCAGCTCCGCCTACCCTGCAAAAAGTTCTGTCCTCGCTTCATTGTTCCCTTCAAGATAACCCATCGCGTCAACCCTGTCACGTACCGCCTCCAATTACCCCGTCAGTATAAAATTTCCCCATCCTTCCATGTGTATCTGTTAAAACTGGTCACCTACAGTCCTCTTCATCCTCCAGTCTCAACCCGCAGTGCGCCCCCCACCGTTGGACATCGGAGGGGAACCTGCCTACGCCATTCAGGCCATCCTTGATTCCAAACGCCTGAGAGGTCGGATCCACTATCTAGTAGACTGGGAAGGTTATGGTTTCGTTTTATAACATTTG
This sequence comes from Salvelinus namaycush, assembly GCF_016432855.1. Taxonomy (NCBI): domain Eukaryota; kingdom Metazoa; phylum Chordata; class Actinopteri; order Salmoniformes; family Salmonidae; genus Salvelinus; species Salvelinus namaycush. The sequence goes on from NC_052333.1 coordinate 26,513,389, forward strand.
TAATTTTGGTCATTTTTTCGCTGTTCTGGAAAATTTCACCAGATGGCGACTGGGTGCTTATTTCAAATGGACAAAACATCACCAAACGTACATGGCCATTTCTCTTAAACAGAAAAGACTTCGAAGACGAAACTCGGTGAGCACAGGTTTGGCCAAATGGGCTTTTAGCCCAGAAACAAGATGGCGTCAAGGCCTCAACGCTTTTTGAGTTAAGGCCCATTTTCTGGGATTAAAGGTCAAAAACGGTAATACATCGATTTTCTAAGTGTTTTACAGCGAAAACACAATATAGCGTTATATTAGCTTAGCACAATAGCAAACATTACAACAGCATTGATTCAAGCCAAACATAGCAATAACGTATAAACCACCAAAATATATTAAATTTTTCACTAACCTTCTCAGAATTCTTCAGATGACAGTCCTATAACATCATATTACACAATGCATATAGAGTTTGTTCGAAAATGTGCATATTTAGCGGCACAAATCGTGCTTATACAATGATAATAGTGTCCATAACGTCAAGCAATCTGTCCGGCGCCATCTTGGAACGGCACCTATTCTTATCGAAAACTATTCATAAACTTGACTAAAAAAATACAGGTTGGACAGCAATTGAAAGACAAATTAGTTCTTAATGCAATCGCTGGGTTAAATTTTAAAAATTAACGTAACTGCGCAATACACCGTGCGATAAAGCAAGGCTACACTGCAAGTAATGTAGTCTTATGCATTTGAATTTTTTCAACAGAACAATGAATTATCAGCATAAAGACTGCTTACTATTAGCTGAGCTTCCATCAGAATCTTGGGCAAGGTGTCCTTTCTTCAGAACAATCGTCTTTTGGCTGAAAGATGTCCTCTTGTCCTGTCGAATTAGCCGCTAACGTTAGCCACCCACTGGAGAGGTGCCCAACTAGTGGAAGCGCGTCACAAAGAAATCCAGGAAAATCGCAATAAACTGCCATAAACTGCTATAAGTCGGTTTAAATTAACTACCTTATGATGTCTTTAACACCTATAAAGAATAAAAACATGACCGGAGATATAGAACTACTAAAACGAAAGCGTTTGCAGGACGTCATTGTGATGTCTTCTTGCGCCAGGCGCACCGTTGAAAAGGACGGTACTTCCTGTTCCACGGTCTTATATAAGGTCCCAGATTGCGCAATCCACTCCATTCAAATTCTCACCGCTTACTGACATCTAGAGGAAGGCGTATGCAGTGCATGTACCCTCATAGCTTACATTGGGACTTATAAACTGACCCCAGAACAGGGACCTCCATTTCTGAAATCTCACTCCCTGACAATAAATGTGCTGCAGAATGAGTTCTGTTTCACTCAGAGAAATAATTCAAACGGTTTTAGAAACTAGAGAGTGTTTTCTATCCAATAGTAATAATAATATGCATATTGTACGAGCAAGAATTGAGTACGAGGCCGTTTAAATTGGGAACGATTTTCCCCCAGAGTGTAAATAGCGCCCCCTATCATCATCAGGTTAAATCATGGAAACTTACCACGCTGCACATTGGTCCTCCAATCCTTCTCGCCTCTCCTCGTCCGAGGAGGAGGAAGAGCTAGACTACCGTTACAGAACCACCCACCAATCTCGGACCAAGCAGCGTGGCTACGGGCAGCAGCAGCAGCAGCAGCGGCCCACTACACAGGACTCCTGGACTCCTGAAATTCTGGAGGGAAAAGGACACTGGGCTCACAATGGAGAATATCGCTGCTCTCGTGAAGAGATGGAGGCAGCTAAAGCCCAGGAGCGGTGGTATGAGGAGGCAGCACGGAAGCGTGGCTGGAAGCCCGAGAAGAAATCCCCAAAATTTCTTGGGGGGGGGGGCTAAAGGGTAGTGTGGCGAGGTCAGGTAGGAAACCTGCGCCCACTTCCCATGCTTACCGTGGAGAGCGGGAGTATGGGCAGACACCGTGTTATGCGGAAGAGCGCACGGTGTATCCTGTACGTGTGCTTAGCCCGGTGCGGGTTATTCCACCTCCCCGCACTGGCCGGGCTAGAGTGAGCATTGAGCCAAGTGCCATGAAGCCGGCTCAACACGTCTGGTCTCCAGTGCGTCTCCTCGGGCCGGCATACATGGCACCAGCCTTACGCATGGTGTCCCCGGTTCGCCAACACAGCCCAGTGCGGGTTATTCCACCTCCCCGCACTGGTCGGGCTACGGGGAGCATTCAACCAGGTAAGGTTGGGCAGGCTCGGTGCTCAAGGGAGCCAGTACGCCCGCACGGTCCGGTATATCCGGCGCCACCTTCCCGCCCCAGTCCAGTACCATCAGTGCCTACACCACGCACCAGGCTTCCAGTGCGTCTCCAGAGCCCTGTTCCTCCTCCACGCACTCTCCCTGTGGTGCGTGTCTCCAGCCCAGTACCTCCAGTTCCGGCACCACGCACCAAGCCTCCTGTGCGTCTCCAGAGCCCTGTACGCACTGTTCCTTCTCCCCGCACTCGCCCTGAGGTGCGTGTCTCCAGTCCGGTACCACCAGTTCCGGCACCACGCACCAGGCCTACTGTGCGCCTCAGCAGGTCAGAGTCTGCCCAGCGCCGCCTGAGCTGCCTGCCTGCCCAGCGCCGCCTGAGCTGCCCGCCTGCCCAGTGCCGTCTGAGCTGCCCGCCTGCCCAGCGCCGTCTAAGCTGCCCGCCTGCCCAGCGCCGTCTGAGCTGCCCGCCTGCCCAGCGCCATCTGAGCCATCCGTCTGCCCAGCGCCGTCTGAGCCATCCGTCTGCCCAGCGCCGTCTAAGCTGCCCGCCTGCCCAGCGCCATCTGAGCCATCCGTCTGCCCAGCGCCATCTGAGCCATCCGTCTGCCCAGTGCCGTCAGAGCCGCCAGTCTGTCCCGAGCCGTCAGAGCCGCCCGTCTGTCCCGAGACGTCAGAGCCGCCCGTCTGTCCCGAGCCGTCAGAGCCGCCCGTCTGTCCCGAGCCGTTAGAGCCGTCAGTCAGTCAGGAGCCGCTAGAGCCGTCCGTCAGTCAGGAGCCGCTAGAGCCGTCCGTCAGTCAGGAGCCGCTAGAGCCGTCTGTCAGTCAGGAGCTGCCAGAGCCGCCAGCCAGTCAGGAGCTGCCAGAGCCGCCAGCCAGTCAGGATCTGCCAGAGCCGCCAGCCAGTCAGTAGCTGCCAGAGCCGCCCTCCAGTCATGAGCTGCCCTCCAGTCATGAGCTGCCCTCCAGTCATGAGCTGACCTCCAGTCATGAGCTGCCCTTCAGTCATGAGCTGCCCTCCAGTCATGAGCTGCCTTCCAGTCATGAGCTGCCCTCCAGTCATGAGCTGCCCTCCAGTCATGAGCTGCCTTCCAGTCATGAGCTGCCCTCCAGTCATGAGCTGCCTTCCAGTCATGAGCTGCACTCCAGTCATGAGCTGCCCTCCAGTCATGAGCTGCCCTCCAGTCATGAGCTGCCCCTCAGCCCGGAGCTGCCCCTCAGTCCGGAGCTGCCATTCAGTCCGGAGCTGCCTCTCTGTCCGGAGCTGCCCTTCAGTCTGGAGCTGCCCCTCTGTCCTGAGCTACCTCTCTGTCCTGAGCTACCTCTCTGTCCTGAGCTACCTCTCTATCCTGAGCTGTCTCCTCAATTTAGTGGGGACCTTGGTGAGGATTCCTAGGCCAAGGTGGGGGGCGAGGGTCGCCACTCAAAGGACGCTAAGGAGGGGGACAAAGACAATGGTGGAGCGGTGGCCTCGTCCTGCGCCGGAGCCGCCACCGCGGACAGATGCCCACCCAGACCATCCCCTTGAGTTTTAGGGGTGCGTTCGGAGTCCGCACCTCAGGAGGGGGGTACTGTCACGTCCTGACCATAGTTCTTATGTGTTTTGCTTGTTTTAGTGTTGGTCAGGACGTGAGCTGGGTGGGCATTCTATGTTGTGTGTCTAGTTTGTCTGTTTCTGTGTTCGGCCTAATATGGTTCTCAATCAGAGGCAGCTGTCAATCGTTGTCCCTGATTGAGAATCATATATAGGTGGCTTGTTTTGTGTTGGGATTTTGTGGGTGGTTGTTTCCTGTGTCAGTGTTTGTGCCACACGGGACTGTGACGGTTAGTTCGTTTGTTATTTTGTATAGTGTCTTGTTTTCGTGTATATTAAATCATGGAAACTTACCACGCTGCACATTGGTCCTCCGATCCTTCTCGCCTCTCCTCGTCCGAGGAGGAGGAAGAGCTAGACTACCGTTACAGTTTTGTTCGAAAATGTGCATATTTTGAGCTGAAAACCGTGGTTATACATTGTGAAAATGTAGCAACTTTTTCCCAGAATCTCAGGATATATTTCTGACACTCACCTAATCTGACCAAATAACTCATCATAAACTTTACTAAAAAATACATGTTGGACAGCAAATGAAAGATACACTAGTTCTTAACTTCTTCTGGCTGCAAGCCCGAGGCCGCCCACAATATAACAACAGCCACTTCAAGTGCAGGGAGCGAAATTCAAAATATATTTTTTAGAAATATTTAACTTTCACACATTAACAAGTCCAATACAGCAAATGAAAGGTACACATCTTGTGAATCCAGCCAACATGTCCGATTTTTAAAATGTTTTACAGCGAAAACAGCACGTATATTTATGTTAGTTGCACCGAAAGCAGACAGAATAATTACAGACACCAACGTCAAATACCTAAATACTCATCATAAAACATTTCTGAAAAATACATAGTGTACAGCAAATGAAAGACAGGCATCTGGTGATTCCAGCCAATATTTCCGATTTATTAAGTGTTTTACAGCGAAAACACAATATAGCGTTATATTAGCTTACCACAATAGCCAGAAACAAGCCATTTCCCAGCAGCAAAAGTTAGCGATCGTAACAAACCAGTAAAAGATATATAATTTTTTACTAACCTTGATATGCTTCATCAGATGACAGTCCTATAACATCAGGTTATACATACACTTATGTTTTGTTCGAAAATGTGCATATTTAGAGCTGAAATCAGTGGTTATACATTGTGCTAACGTAGCTACTTTTTCCCACAACGTCCAGATTTTTTTCTGACACTTTTTCTGACACACATATTCTGACCAAATAGCTATTCATAAACATAACTAAAAAATACACGTTGTATAGGAAATGATAGATACACTAGTTCTTAATGCAATCGCAATCGCAATCGTGTTAGAATTCTAAAAATAACTTCATTACGACATAAGGCTTACGTTATGGCGACCGAGTGCCCAAAACCTGGGCGCAAAACTAATAGTACACAGTTCGACAGATATATGAAATAGCATCATAAAATGGGTCCTACTTTTGCTGATCTTCCATCAGAATGTTGTACAAGGTGTCCTTTGTCAAGAACAATCGTTGTTTGGATTTAGAACGTCCTTTTTCCCTCTTGAATTAGCAAGCGCACTAGCCAAGTGGCGCGAAGCTCTCCTTTCTGAACAAAGGCACACAACGCAACACGCCTAACGTCCCGAATAAATTTCAAAAATCTAATAAAACTATATTGAAAAAACATACTTTACGATGATATTGTCACATGTATCAAATAAAATCAAAGCCGGAGATAGTAGTCGCCTATAACGAAAGCTTTTCAGAAGGCAATTCCAGGTCCAACCTCGCGCCTTCCTGAAAACAGGAAATGGGTGACACGTCATTCCAAGAGGATTTATTCCATCTCAGACCAAGATAAACACTCCATTTCTTCTCTCACTTCCTCTTGACATCCAGGGGAAGGTGTATGACGTGCATGTATACTAATACGTATCATGCCCATTTATAGGCAGGACCTAGAAGAGAGCATCGATTTCAGATTTTCCACTTCCTGGTCAGGAAGTTTGTGCCAAATGAGTTCTGTTTTACTCACAGATATAATTCAAACGGTTTTAGAAACTAGAGAGTGTTTTCTATCCAATAGTAATAATAATATGCATATTGTACGAGCAAGAATTGAGTACGAGGCCGTTTGAAATGGGCACCTTTTATCTGGCTACTCAATACTGCCCCTGCAGCCCAAACAGGTTAACGTCTTATGGCTGCAAGCCCGAAGCCGGGCACAATATGACAACAGCCACTCCAAGTGCAGGGCGCGAAATTCAAAATATATTTTTAGAAATATTTAACTTTCACACATTAACAAGTCCAATACAGCATTTGAAAGATAAACATATTGTGAATCCAGCCAACATGTCCGATTTTTAAAATGTTTTACGGCGAAAACACCACGTATATTTATGTTAGCTCACCACCAAATACAAATAAGGACAGACATTTTTCACAGCACAGGTAGCATGCACAAAGCCAACCTAACTAACCAAGAACCAACCAAACTAACCAAGAAACAACTTCATCAGATGACAGTCTTATAACATGTTATTCAATAAATCTATGTTTTGTTCGAAAAATGTGCATATTTGAGCTATAAATCAGTTTTACATTGCAGCTACCATCACAGCTACCGTCAGAAATGGCACCGAAGCAGCCAGAGTAATTATAGACACCAACGTCAAATACCTAAATACTCATCATAAAACATTTCTGAAAAATACATGGTGTACAGCAAATTAAAGACAGGCATCTTGTGATTCCAGCCAATATTTCCGATTTCTTAAGTGGTTTACAGCGAAAACACAATATAGCATTATATTAGCTTACCACAATAGCCAGAAACACAAGCCATTCCCCAGCAGCAAAAGTTAGCGATCGTAACAAACCAGCAAAAGATATATAATTTTTTTATTTTTTATTTTATTTTTTTTTATTATTTTTTTTATTTTTTTGGGGGGGTGGATCAGCTTAATATTGCGGAAAGAATGTTGCTTCCAATGTAATTGTCTGCATCATTTCCAATCCCCCATATTTTTTTGGGTAAATATATATATCCATTCACGTATGCATACATATACACATATATACATACACATACCTACATAGACATACATACTTTTTTAAAGAGTATACCTTTATTATTATTCCCCGCAAACCCTACCACCGATCCCCCAATTGGAGTAAACTGATAAACATTTCTGTTTTTACCTTCAATTTATACATCTTATACACATTTTACAGACACAGTCTACTTTATAATAGTTCTCTCTTGTTTGTTCTTAGTCCTTCCTCTATTTCTGTTGTCCATCCAGTTTGATTTCCACTTGTAACTGTGCTATTTCACAATAGCTCCGCACCTATACACATTTCACAGATCCCGTATGCCCTACATTGTTTATCTTGTTATTAGTCCCACCCTTCAGCTCCACTCAACCTTTCCCATCTATCTTCCAACATCATCCATTTCGGATTTTTATTTGCCATATATTTTTCAACTGTGCTGTGATGCTTCACAAAAGATTTGAATCTTCCTATTCTCATAGCTTCCACGGATTGTAAATTAAAAATAAACATTTTTGCTAAAATAATTATTATATTATTGATTGATTGACTATGGCTTTTCAAATCCCCCAGTATTGCTATCTGTAGCGTTAGTTCTACGCAAATGTTGCAATTCTTCAACCATTCCTGGACCTGTGACCAAAAACGAGCTACATGCGGACAATACCAAAATAAATGGTCTAATGACTCTGCCTCCTCACAGCAGAATCTACAGAGCTGGGAAGATTGTATCCCCCATATATATAACATTCTATTAGTTGCAAGAATTTTGTACAATAATTTAAATTGAAAAATTCGAAGTTTTGAATCCGGCGTTGTTTTGCGTATCAATTCATACACCATGTGCCATGGAATGGGTACATCGAAAATCTCTTCCCAACTATTTTGCAATTTATATGGCACAGCTGTAAGTTTTTTGATCCTTAAATGAAATTGGTATATGTTTTTATTTATCACACTTTTCTTTAACCATTTATGTTCTTTAATATAAGGCCGACATACAAGTTCCTTACTTTTATCCCCTTCCACCTGCCTCTTCCATTTTTGTGGTAATGCTGCAATTAATTGGTTGTAATTTTGGGTAGAGCAGACATTTCCATATGTCTGTGTTAGCTGCATGTGTGACATTACTCCACCAGTCCTATTTATGATATCATTCACAAAAATTATACCTTTTTTAAACATTTCTTCGATAAATACAGTTTTTTTATCAATTACTATATTTGAATTTAACCACAAGATTTGTTGTACTATTTGTTCCGTCCTTTCAGGTGGATTAAACTGAAATTGCAACCAACTTTCTAAGGCTTGCTTAAAAAATAAAGATATTTTGGAGATTATTTCCTTTTCAAGCAACCGAAAGTGAGCAGGTGTAATCTGAATAAAGGGAAAAAGGCCCTTCTTGAACATAGGATGAGACATTCGTACCAATCTACTAGAGAACCAGTTTGGATTTAAGTATAACTTTTGTATGACTGATGCCTTTAGTGAGAGGTCTAATGCTTTAATATTTAATAATTTCTGCCCTCCGAATTCATATTCGTTATATAAATAGGCCCTTTTAATTTTATCTGGCTTGCCGTTCCAAATAAAATTGAATATTTTTTGTTCATATAATTTAAAAAGCAGGTCACTAGGTGTAGGCAAAACCATAAGCAAATAGGTAAACTGTGATATGATTAAAGAGTTAATCAGGGTGATTTTCCCACAAATAGACAGGTATTTTCCTTTCCATGGTAGCAAGATCTTATCTATTTTTGCTAACTTTCTATAAAAATTTATTGGAGTGAGATCATTTCTTTCTTTTGGGATTTGTATACCGAGTATGTCCACATCACCGTCAGACCATTTAATTGGTAAACTACATGGCAATGTAAAATGTGTATTTTTTAGTGATCCAATACGTAATATGGTACATTTATCATAATTTGGTTTTAATCCAGAGAGGATAGCAAATGTATCTAGATCCTCTAAGAGGCCGTGGAGAGATTCTAGTTGTGGTTTTAAAAGAAAACATGAATCATCAGCGTACAATGACACCTTAGTTTTTAGGCCCTGGATTTCTAATCCCTTAATATTAATGTTTGATCTAATTTTAACAGCTAACATTTCGATGGCAATAATAAATAGATATGCCGATAGTGGACAACCTTGTTTTACTCCTCTAGATAGTTTAAAACTTTCTGAGATGTAGCCATTATTTACTATTTTACACCTAGGGTTACTATACATAATTTTTACCCATTTTATAAGAGATTCCCCAAAATTGAAATATTCTAGGCATTTATATATAAACTCCAGTCGTACTTTATCAAAAGCCTTTTCAAAATCAGCTATGAAAACCAGGCCTGGTGTCCCCGATATTTCATAGTGTTCTATTGTTTCCAGTACTTGCCTTATATTATCTCCAATGTATCGTCCATGTAAAAAACCTGTCTGATTAGGATGAATAATATCTGACAAAACTTTTTTTATTCTATGCGCCAAGCATTTTGCTAGGATTTTTGCATCACAACACTGAAGTGTAAGAGGTCTCCAATTTTTTAAATGGACTGGATCTTTATATATACCACTTGGGTCCTGTTTCAGTAATAATGATATCACACCTTCTTGTTGCGTGTCTGATAATCTATCATTTATATAGGAGTGGTTAAAACAAGCTAATAATGGTCCTTTGAGTATATCAAAAAAATGTTTGTATACTTCCACTGGTATGCCATCCAGTCCTGGAGTTTTCCCATCCTTAAAGGCCCCAATTGCATCAAGTAGTTCCTCCTCTGTAATTAGGCCTTCACATGAGTCTTTCTGTACAGATGTTAATTTTACATTATTATTAGGGAAAAAATCCATACAATTAGTTTCAGTTAGTGGAGATGGAGGAGCCTGAAATGAAAATATATTCTTAAAGTACTTTACTTCCTCTTTCAAAATATCATTTGGTGAATCATGCGTGACTCCATCATTTGTAACAAGTTTTAATACGTTTTTTTTGGTAGCATTTCTATATTGAAGATTGAAAAAGAATTTGGTGCATTTTTCCCCATATTCCATCCAGTTCGCTTTATTTTTGTAATATATTACACTGGATCTTTCTTGAATAAGTTCCTCCATTTCTTTTTGTTTTTCCTCTAACTTATTCTGTGCCTCTATGGTACCGTTTTTATTGTTATCTAACTGTACTGTTAGTCCTTCAATTTCCTTTGTTAATATGGACTCTTTTGATCGAAATTGCTTTTGTTTTATAGATGAGTACTGAATTGCATGGCCTCTAAAGCCACACTTAAAAGTGTCCCATACAATATGGGGATCTGCTGTACCTATGTTATGTCTAAAAAAGTCAGTTATAAATTCTTCTGTCCTAGTTCTAAACAATTTATCATCTAGTAGGCTTTGATTAAATTTCCAATATCCTCGCCCACGTGGAAATTCTGTAAGAGTAATATATATGCCAATTATGTGATGGTCCGACCGCATTCTGTCCCCTATCAAACACTTTTTAACTTTTGGTGCCAGAGAGAATGATATAAGAAAGTAGTCAAGGCGACTAGCTTGATTAAGCCTCCGCCATGTATATCTCACTAGGTCAGGGTATTTAAGTCTCCATATATCCACTAATTCCAATATATCCATGACATTCCTGATTTCCTTAAGTGCCTGAGGGTGATAGTTTGTAGTGTGATTTCCTTTCCGGTCCATAGAGGTATTTAAGACCGTATTAAAATCTCCCACTATAATAATAGAGTCTAGTGTTGCTTGTAGAGTTGATACATTCTTATATATATTGTCAAAGAAGCTTGGATCATCATTATTCGGACCGTATAGGTTAATAAGCCATATATGTTTATTGTCCAATAACATATTTAAAATAATCCATCTACCTTGAGGATCTGTTTGGACAAGTTGCACATTTGGATCAAAGTTATTATTAATTAAAACCATCACCCCTTTTGAATTTCTTTGCCCATGGGAGAAATATATTTCGCCCCCCCAGTTCTTTTTCCACAAAACTTCATCTAAAACTGTCGAATGGGTTTCCTGTAAACAGTAGATATTATAATCCTTCTCTTTTAGCCAGGTAAATACTGATCGTCTTTTCTTATTATCTGCTAAGCCATTACAATTGTAACTGGCTATACTTATTTCACCACTTACCATAATGAGACACACCTTTCAATTATTTTTATCAAAATATATGTTTGTAAACGTCCTATTAAAAAGTAACATAATGATTGAGTGTCTATATAGTTGTACCATGACATTTGCATCTCCACTAAGCAAACCTCCAATTGGTCCCCACTATTCCACCCGCCAAAAGCCCCCATCTCGAGTTGGGTTGTCATCCCAATGACCGGCAGACCACCCCCGACCCCCCGCATCGCACAGCCCCGGACCGACTGGGATCCATCCTTCGAAAAGTGCACACAGCGCCATCCACCGAACCGAAGCAGATCCATTGCCAAATGCATTTCCATCGCCCTCACCTCTATTTTTATTACATATTGCTGTGAATCATCCTCTATAGTCCCTAACATCTTTTACTTCTTCCTTCGCAACAGTTGTGGGATACACACATACACCCACACACATTCAGCCCTTACCCCCACACAACCATAAGCTCACCCTCTCAACAATTGCACCATCCCAGAGCCCAACTCAAGATGGATCATGATTTACAAATGTACTTGCAGTTGCAGCTGCATGAGAAGGCCTGCAAGACCGCGCAAAAAATGAGCATAAATGTAGAGATTTATTTACCATTGTCACATCCTAAATGATGGAGGTCAAATGTACACCTTCTTCCTGAAACACCCACAATACGGTCATCCATTTTGACCATGTTCCCAAGCATCTCCATGCAGTCCGACTTGATTTCGTGCCACCAGGGCCACAATAATATACCCCCTCTCTGAATGTCCGAGTGTGACCCCCTCCCAATGGGTTACTGCAGCTAGTGTTGCCAGCACTGCCACTGCCTGGGTGGGGGCACCCCACCGGAATCCCCACCGGCTAGGTACAAGGTCGTCAAGGTTCTCATTAGCAGCTTTGAGAATTTCCTTGTTTATTATGCTCTCCCTTTAGGGGGCTTTGGCTTTGCAGGACCAACCCTGCCAAGCAGGCTCAGAATCTTGAGGGGGCAGTGCTGCTCTTGGTCCCTGACCTCATTTTGGCTGCATACAGACCGCTTACAGCATGCACATAAAACAGTTAGGGACTTCTCCTTAGTATCTGGGCCATTCATGTGGGTGTCTAGGGTATAGGGCCATGGACCGTACCATTAAAATAGGATAATAAATAATTAGATATAATTTATTTTAAAAATGTAGTTCCCCATGATAGGACAATAAATAAATAAGACGTATAATTCATTATAAAAGTATATCCATCATCTGAACAACATTGAAAGCCCTCTCATACCCGGCCCACAGCAATACACTGGCTCTGGGATATGCAACTATTTCATTACTCACTCACTCAACTTTCCAAACATAACAAATAAAAATAAACACACACCACACCATCCACACATACTGTGCCTTCTGTTTACTTAGTTTTTATCTTCACTATGTAGAAATAGTGCTTGTGTTCAATTAGTTATATATGAAGATTTATAGAAAAGCTATATTTTGTATTGTATTGTTACAATCAATAACCGGGCTTGAATTGTGTTTATTTTCCTCATCTATGAGAACTTTGTAATTTTTAAAATAACCATGGAGTAGTCTTTGTGTCTCTGAACAACTGGTTATCAATATATAGTTTATCAACGACGAGAGCTACTCGTTTCGCTTTTAATCTATTTTCTTTGAAAATTGGATACAGAACTTTGCGCCGTTCTGCAATTTCTTTCGGAAACTGATCATTCATGCCAATTTTGGTCCCAGCAAGTCTTTTACCCAGGCTTTTAACCATTATTTTATCTTTAAATGAAGCAAATTTGGCAACGATTGGGCGTTCGTACCTCTGCCCTCTCTGTCCGAGGCGGTGTACACGTTCAAGTTGGATCTTATCGATAACTTCGCGTGGAATCTGAAGCGCTGCAAAAAGGAACTCTCTAACTACAGATTCAGGAACCTCTCCTTCTTTCTCTTGGATACCTGTAAGTACCAAATTCTCTCTCATGGATCTAGTTTGTATGTCTAGTAAGCATTCCTTCAGAACGGTGTTCTCCTTTTTAATTTCATTCATTTCGGTTTCAATTTTATTGACTGTCCCTTTTAGCGCGTGTGTTTCCTTCTCCAATGTCGCAGCTTTTTCATCACTCATCTCTAGGCTTGCCTTCAACTCTTTTATATCTTTACTAACTAATTCAAGTATACCCAGTTTGTCATTTATTGATTTTAACAGATCGGTTTCGACCTTTACCATTGCCGGTGGTGAGAATATTAAATCATCCGTATCGGTTGAGGAGTCACGTTTTCGTTTTTGAATCGGTTCCCCTGTCTTACTCTCCGTCATGTTTGGGTGTTGCTTGTTTTCGTAATATTTGTCGATAAATGTCTCTAATCTTAGGATTTGTTTTGTGTTATTATCCAGATTGAAGGTTATCACCCACCAGATTATTTAGTGCTAATATTTTAGTCTAATTTAGCAGATATTTCGAATATTATGTTTTATCTTGAGGTGCTCTACATAACTTCGTTCAGTCCGCCATTACCTTTACGTTACCTTTACGTCCGCCGTCCTACGTCCTACCTAGCTAGTGCGCTCAGGACCTCAGACTGAGGCGAAGGTTCACCTTCCAACAGGACAACGACCCTAAGCACCAGAATAAATCGTTGTTTGGTTTTAGAATGTCCTCTTCTCCTGTCGAATTAGCAACCTTAGCTAGCCAAGTGGCGCGAAGATGTCCATCTTCACCTAACGCAGAGAACGGAAAACTCCAAAACTCCCGATAAACGTTGAATAATCTGATAAAACTATATTGAAAAAACATACTTTACGATGATATTATCACATGTATCAAATAAAATCAAAGCCGGAGATATTAGCCGTCTATACCGAACGCTTTTCAGAAGCCAATGCTGATGTCCTTCCCGCGCCTTGGTAGACAAAGGAAATAGTGGTCACGTCATTCCAAGAGCTCTTGTTCGACCTCAGATCAAGCTAGACACACCATTCCACCTCCCACTGTCTGTTGACATCTAGTGGAAGGCGTATGAAGTGTATGTATATCCATAGATTTCAAGCAAATGAATAGGACGGCCCTGGAACAGAGCCTCGATTTCAGATTTTTCACTTCCTGTCAGGAATTTTGCTGCAAAATGAGTTCTGTTTTACTCACAGATATAATTCAAACGGTTTTAGAAACGTGAGAGTGTTTTCTATCCAATAGTAATAATACTATGCATATTGTACGATCTAGAATAGAGTACAAGGCAGTTTAATTTGGGCACAATTTTTTACAAAGTGAAAACAGCGCCCCCATATTGACAAGATTAAGGCGGGTTTCAGAGCTCTGCGTGATTTCTTTGATTTTCTGAACTCACACACACACACACACAGTCAATGGGGAGTGACAGAGTGTGAGGTGGCTGCTCTGTCTGACCGCAGCCACCATGCAAATAGCAGGCCCGGAATAAAGCCTGACTAGTAGTGGTTTAAGGATGGTTTTTACATATTGCGGCCTCTGGGTCACACAGAGACACGCCGTTTTCGATGGGCTCATTGTGGGGAGGTTGGGGTGGACAAGCCACAGAGTTATTCTAGCTGCGTGCACCGGTTCATGTAGTCTGACACATCCAAGTTTCTCCCTAAGGATGACATGGGTTTACAGGTTATGCTCTAACTCTGCTTCTGCGCTGGCCATTTTCAAAATTCCTTTTGCCACGTGTTCAGGGTCACCTGTACCTTTACCGATATCAACATGAAAAGATAGAATGGTCCCCTTCATATCCTAAAGGGGAAATGTGAACTTTACCATCAAATAGGGATGAAATGACCAAAAGGGGAGGCTTAAATAATCACAGAAAGGGAAACAAATGGCCATTTGCCATTGTGACCATTTGCCATATGAAAATCTACGGTGGAGTGCGCTCGCCATCTTTGGGATTTTGGGGGTATGACACTTGGCATTTGCCATGTTCCGCTTGCCATATGGTTTTGATGAACTGCCGACCATTTGAGTGGTATTTGCGATTGTGTATATGGTTTGCCCAATGTCAATAAGTTGCCATTCATTTTTGTCCATTTCATGGGGGTCTTCCCTTACTTGCCTGTGACCACGATTCCTGCCTTCTGCGAAAGCGTAATAAAGACCTGCTGCGCTCTGCACATGAATCTACACCGTTTTCTCCCTGAGTATTAATTACAGGTAGGGTAGGTATACAGAAGATAGTCCTATCTGGTAAAATACCAAGTCCATATTATGGCAAGAACAGCTCAAATAAGCAAAGAGAAACAACAGTCCATCATTACTTTAACTTTGGGTGTCACGATCGTTGTAGTGAGGAGACCAAAGCTCAACGTGATGTGAATACATACTTTTAATGAACGACGAATAAACACAAAGAACACTAAACAAACTAACAAAACGAACGTGACTGCTATAAACAAAGAGTGAATACATGCAACTTCACAAAGACAATAACCCAGAAACTAAACTGGAAAATGGCAACCTAAATAGGATCCCCAATCAGAGACAATGATCAACAGCTGCCTCTGATTGGGAACCAATCTAGGCCACCATAGACCTACATATGCCTAGACTAACTACACACACCTAGACATACATAAACCCTATACAATACCAAAACCCCATAGATATATAAAACCCCTAGACAAGACAAAAACACATGCCACCCTCGTCACACCCTGACCTAACTAAAATAATAAAGAAAACAAAGATAACTAAGGTCAGGGCGTGACATTGGCCTAGGTGGGATGCTAGTGACCCACCTCGACAACATCTGGTGAAAATGCAGAGCGCGAAATTCAAAATACAAAAATCGTAATATTAAACATTCATGAAAAAACAAGTGTCTTACATCGTTTAACTTCTTATGGCTGCAGGGGGCGTATTGAAAAACTGGAAAATATGTGCCCATTTTCAAACGGCCTCTTAATCAATTTTTGCTCTTACAATATGCATATTATTACTACTATTGGATAGAAAACAGTCTCTAGTTTCTAAAAACGTTTGAATTATTTCTCTAAGTGGAACAGAACTATTTTTACAGCCCATTTCCTATCCGGAAGTGAGATTTCCAACATCGATGTCTCTCTTCAAGACCTTGTCTATAAAAGGGCATTTCACTTAGGACTGTAGAAACACGTCATACGCCTTCCCCTGGGTGTCATGCGGAAGTGAGAGCAGAAAGGACTTGAATATCTCGTCCAGGGACTGAACACAACCTCTTGGAGTGAGACTTGCACACTTTATTTTTTTTTTCTGGGCGCGAAGTAGGGCCTGTACTCGGCTCCTGGAAAACGCTCGTTTAAGGTGAATATGATCTCCGGCTTCGATTTTATTTGATACATGTCACAATTTCATCCTAAAGTATGTTTTTTCAATATAGTTTAATTATATTATTGAAATTTATTCTGGACTTTAGACGTGATGCGACGCAAGAATTTTGTCAAGATGGAGAGGTTAGCGTCGCACTGCCAGTGTGCTTGCTAATTCAAGAGGGAAATCGTTCGTTCTGGATCGAAATAAAGACGTTTCTGAACAAAGGACCCCTTGGAGAACATTCTGATGGAAGATCAACAAAGATAAGGACCCAATTTGGGATGCTTTTTCATATATCTGTCGAACTGTGCTATGCTACCGTTCGACTAGAATCAATGCTGTTGTGTGCTAGCTAATGTAGTAAGCTAATATAACGATATATTGTGTTTTCGCTGTAAAACACTTCAAAAATCGGAAATATTGGCTCTTTTCACAAGATCTTTGTCTTTCATTAGCTATCCACCATATATTTTTCTGAAATGTTTTATGATGTGTAATTAGTAGTTGACGTTGGTGTCTGTATTTTCTCTGGCTACTCCCGTGCGATTTCTGACTGTACCTATGATGATAGCAGTAATGTAAAACTGATTTATAGCTAAAATATGCACATTTTTTGAACAAAACATAGATTTATTGTGTAACATGTTATAGGACTGTCATCTGAGGTAGTTTTTTCTAGGTTATTTAGGTTGGTTCTAGGTTAGTTAGGTTGGCTTGTGCATGCTACTTGCATCCTACTTGTGCTGTGAAAAATGTCTGTCCTCTTTTTTATTTGGTGGTGAGCTAACATAAATATATGTGGTGTTTTCTCTGTAAAACATTTAAAAAATCGGACATGTTGGCTGGATTGACAAGATGTTTATCTTTCAAATGCTGTATTGGACTTGTTAATGTGTGAAAGTTAAATATTTCTAAAAAATATATTTTGAATTTCGCGCCCTGCACTTGAAGTGGCTGTTGTCATATTGTGCCCGGCTTCGGGCTTGCAGCCATAAGAAGTTAAAAGCTTAACTTCTTGTTAATCCAACCGCTTTGTCAGATTTCAAAAAGGCTTTACAGCGAAAGCATACCATGTGATTATCTGAGGACAGCGCCACGCATACACCAGCATTAAAAACATTCTCCAAACTAGCGGAGTCGTCACAAAAATCAGAAATAGCGATAAAATAAATCACTTACCTTTTAAAGATCTTCCTCTATTTGCAATCCCAAGGGTCCCAGCTACACAACAAATGGTTGTTTTGTTCGATAAAGTCCTTCTTTATATCCCAAAAAAGTCAGTTTAGTTAGCGGGTTTGATTCAGTAATCCACCCGTTCCACTCGTTCAACATGCAGACAAAGGAATCCGAAAAGTTAACATAAAACTTCGTCCAAAAAAGTCAAACAACATTTCTAATCAATCCTCAGGTACCCTAATATGTAAATAAACAATACAATTTAAGACGGCATGTAGTATGTTCAATACTGGAGATAAATAATTTGGCGCGCGCCCTCATCCACGCGCGCCACAAGACTACAGTCCAAATGAGAGCCACCTTGAAAAACTACAACTACTAATTTTTCAAAAAACAAGCCTGAAACCCTTTCTAAAGACTGTTGACATCTAGTGGAAGCCATAGGAACTGCAATCTGCGAGAAATTCCTTTGAATATCCCATAGACAAGCATTTGAATGGACTGTGACCTCAAAAAAAAGAAATTCCGGAGGCATTCTCCTCGAGTTTTCGCCTGCCATATCAGTTCTGTTATACTCACAGACATTATTTTAACAGTTTTAGAAACTTGCAGTGATACGCCACCCCATCTGGTTTGGGCATTTGTTTTCAACAGGACAATGACCCAACACAACTCCAGGCTGTGTAAGGGCTATTTTACCAAGAAGGAGAGTGATGGAATGCTGCATCAGATGACCTGGCCTCCACAATATACCCGACCGCAACCCAATTGAGATGCTTTTGGATGAGTCGGACCGCAGAGTGAAGGAAAAGCAGCCAACAAGTGCTCAGCATATGTGGGAGTTCCTTCAGACTGTTGGAAAATAATTCCAGGTGAAGCTGGTTGAATGAATGCTAAGAGTGTGCAAAGCTGTCATTAAGGCAAATGGTGGCTATTTGAAGAATATAAAATATATTTTGATTTAACCCTTTTTTGGTTACTACATGATTCCATATATGTTATTTCATAATTCTGATGTATTCACTATTATTCTACTATAGGAAGTGTGTGTGTTGGAGTGTCAGTGTAAGTGTAAGTATGTGTGACAGTGCATCTGTAGATCCTCTACAGAATATCTACAGACTATCAGTAAAAATGTCAAGTAACTGTCTACTAACCCCTAACCCTTATCCTAACCAAAACTTAACCTTTACCCTAACCCTTATTCTAAACCTGACCCTAACCGTAACCTCAGCAAGCAGTTGCTTATCAACAGATAGTTCATTGATCGTATGACCATCTGTAGATCATCTACAGATGTACAATCCGGACAATCCAAATAAAGTGTGTTAGTGATCTGAATCTAAAGGATCACAGTGGGAAGAGAAGAGAACTGGCTCCCCCTGCTGTGGCGCACACTTCAAACAGATACACAAGACTTGCACATCGAGGACACTCACACACAAGCCCAATTCCAAATTAAGCCATAGCCCCTAGACTACACTTGTGTAGACCTTAAAGGATTTTATGGGATGGCTTTGTCACCGGCAGTGACATTTTACATATTTTGTTACATTGTGCCTCAGGAAAACATTTGCAGAACTGCATGCACTTTACTAGCTAAGCAAGCATCCACAGTTGTGTAGGTAGCATCTGAGCATGGTATACCAAATAGAACTGGAAAAGTGACCAGACAAGCAGTGATAAGTTTGTCAAAACAATACATGCAGTCAACACATACAATGTAGTTAGTCTGTTAGCTAGATGGCTAATGGTAGCTGACAGGGAGGGAGATGGTGCTATGCTAAAGTTACAGTGCCTTCAGAAAGTATTCATACCTGTGGACTTATTCCATATTTATTGTTACAGCCTTAATTCAAAATTGATTCAATATATGTTTTTTCTCACCCATCTACACACAAAAACCCATAATGACAAAGTGAACATATATTTTCAGAGTTTTCTGCAAATTAACTGAACGTGAAATCCAGAAATATCTAATTTACATTCAATACGGTTTATCATAGGGGACAATTTTAGGACTCATCATTGTAGTCTGTATAAAAATGTCGGACGGACCTCTTGGTCTGTAAGAAGAGGGCTGCATTCTCTTTTATTTACTTACAAAGCAATCTTACAGAAACTCCCTTCATACGGAACTTCATGAATTCAATTAAGAATCATAAGTTACCAAACCCGTTCTCAGGAATGGATAACACTAGAGATCCCTTCAGTCTCCACAGATTTGGGAAAATATGCGTTTAGTTTTTTTGCCCATTAGTTTGTGAAACAATCTGCAGAGTTCACTGCAGTTACATGTGCTGGTGCCACTCAGGCAGTTTAAATTATTGATTGAGGACCTATTTGAATGTGATTGATTTTGTTAAATGTTTATTTTGTTTTTGTGTGCAGAGTTATGTTGTTTTATACACATATACAGTACCAGTCAAACGTTTGGACACACATACACATTCAAGTTTTTTTCTTTATTTTTTACTATTTTCTACATTGTACTGTAGAATAAAAGTGAAGACATCAAACTATGAAATAACACATACGGAATCATCTAGTAACCAAAAACGTGTTCAAGTTTTTTAAAAGTAGCCACCCTTTGCCGTGATGACAGCTCTGCACATGCTTGGCATTCTCTCAATCAGCTTCACCTGGAATGCTTTTCCAACAGTCTTGAAGGAGTTCCCACAAACGCTGAGCACTTGTTGACTGCTTTTCCTTCACTCTGCAGTCCAACTCATCCCAAACCATCTCAACTGGGTTGCGGTCGGGTGATTGTGGAGGCCAGGTCATCTGATGCAGCACTCCATCACTCTCCTTCTTGGTCAAATAGCCTTTACACAAGCTGGAGGTGTGTTGGGTCATTGTCCTGTTGAAAAACAAATGACAGTCCCACTAAGCACAAACCAGATGGGATGGTGTATCACTGCAGAATACTGTGGTAGCCATGCTGGTTAAGTATGCATTGAATTCTAAATAAGACAGTGTCACCAGCAAAGCACCCCCACACCATCACACCTCCTCCTCCATACTTCACGGTGGGAACCAAATATGCAGAGATAATCCTTTCACCTACTCTGCGTCTCACAAAAACACAGCAGTTGAAACCAAAAATCTCAAATTTGGACTCATTAGACCAAAGGACAGATTTCCACTGGTCTAAAGTCCATTGCTTGTGTTTCTTGGCCCAAGCAAGTCTCTTATTATTATTGGTGTCCTTTGGTAGTGGTTTCTTTGCAGCAATTTGACCATGAAGGCCTGATTCACGCAGTCTCCTCTGAACAGTTGATGTTGCTGTGTCTGTTACTTGAGCCAGTTTCATCATAGCGCTTGATGGTCTTTGCGACTGCTCTTGAAGAAACTTTCAAAGTTCTTGAAATATTCCGGATTGACTGACATTCATGTCTTAAAGTAATGATGGACTGTCGTTTCTCTTTGCTTATTTGAGCTGTTCTTGCCATAATATATAATACCACATAGGGCTGTCTTCTGTATACCACCCTTACCTTGTCACAGCACAACTAATTGGCTCAAACGCATTAAGAAGGAAAGAAAGTCCAGAAATGAACTTTTAACATGGCACACCTGTTAATTGCAATGCCTTCCAGGTGACAACCTCATGAAGCGGGTTGAGAAAATGCAAAGACTGTTCAAAACTGTCATCAAGGCAAAGGGTGTCTACTTTGAAGAATCTCAAATATAAAATATATTTTGATTTGTTTAAAACATTTTGGTTACTAAACTCAGCAAAAAAAAGAAACGTCCCTTTTTCAGGACCCTGTCTTTCAAAGATAATTCTTAAAATTTCTAATAATTTCACAGATCTTCATTGTATAGGGTTTAAACACTGTTTCCCATGCTTGTTCAATGAACCATAAACAATTAATGAACATGCACCTGTGGAATGGTCGTTAAGAAACTAACAGCTTACAGACGGTAGGCAATTAAGGTCACAGTTGTGAACATTTAGGACACTAAAGAGGCCTTCCTACTGACTCTGAAAAACACCAAAATAAAGATGCCCAGGGTCCCTGCTCATCTGCGTGAATGTGCCTTAGGCATGCTGCAAGGAGGCATGAGGAATGCAGATGTGGCCAGGGCAATAAATTGCAATGTTCGCACTGTCAGACGACTAAGACAGCGCTACAGGGAGACAGGACGGACAGCTGTTCGTCCTCGCAGTGGCAGACCACATGTAACAACCCCTGCACAGGATCGGTACATCCGAACATCACACCTGCGGGACAGGTACAGGATGGCAACAACAACTGCCCGAGTTACACCAGGAACGCACAATCCCTTCATCAGTGCTCAGAGAGGCTGGACTGAGGGCTTGTAGGCCTGTTGTAAGGCAGGTCCTCACCAGACATCACCGGCAACAACGTCGCCTATGGGCACAAACCCCCCGTCGCTGGACCAGACAGGACTGGAAAAAAGTTCTCTTCACTGAAGAGGAAGGAATGAGCGTTACACCGAGGACTGTAATCTGGAGCGGGATCAATTTGGAGGTGGAGGGTCCATCATGGTCTGGGGCGGTGTGTCACAGCATCATCAAACTGAGCTTGTCATCTTTGCATGCAATGTCAATGCTGTGCATTAGAGGGAAGACATCCTCCTCCCTCATGTGGTACCCTTCCTGCAGGCTCATCCTGACATGACCCTCCAGCATGACAATGCCACCAGCCATACTGCTCGTTCTGTGCGTGATTTCCTCATGGGCCATGTTCTGCCATGGCCCACGAAGAGCCCGGATCTCAATCCCATTGAGCACGTCTGGTACCTGTTGGATCGAAGGGTGAGGGCCGTTTCCCTCAGAAATGTCCGGGAACTTGCAGGTGCCTTGGTGGAAAAGTGGGGTAATATCTCACAGCAAGAATTGGAAAATCTAGGCAGTCCATGAGGAGATACACAGCAGTACTTAATGCAGGTGGTGGTTACACCAGATACTGACTGTTACTTTTGATTTTGACACACCCTTTATTCAGGGACACATTATTCCATTTCTGATAGTCACATGTCTGTGGAACTTGTTCAGTTTATGTCTCAGTTGTTGAGTCTTGTTATGTTCATACAAATATTTACAAATGTTAAGTTTACTGAAAATACACGCAGTTAACTGTGAGAGGACGTTTCTTTTTTTGCTGAGTTTACATGATTTCATATGTGTTATTTCATAGTTTTGATGTCTTCACTACTATTATACAATGTAGAAAATAGTCAAAATAAAGAAAAACCCTGTAATGAGTTGGTGTGTCCAAACTTTTGACTGGTACTTCATGTGTATGTTTTTTATTGTTCTGTTTTTATTGTAATGTATACAGGGCTCTTTTGTGAAATAGAGTTTTAATCTCAATGTGACTCCTTGTTTAAATAAAGGTTAAATAAAAAAATTAACATAAGTATTCACACCCCTGAGTTAATATCTTCTAGAAGCACCTTCTGCAGTGAATACAGCTGTGAGTCTTTCTGGGTAAGTCTCTAAGAGCTTTCCACTCCTGGATTGTGCAACATTTGCCCACATTTGCCATTATTATTCAAGCTCTATCAAATTGGTTGTTGATCATTGCTAGACAACCATTTTAGATCTTGCCATAGATTTTCAAGTACATTTAAGTCAAAACTTTAACTCTGCAATTCAGGAACATTCACTGTCTTCTTGGTAAGCAACTCCAGTGTAAATGTTGCCTTGTGTTTTAGGTTATTGTCCTGTTGAAAGGTGAATTAATCTATCAGTGTCTGGTGGAAAGCAGACTGAACCAGGTTTTCCTCTGGGATTTTGTCAAAAATACTTTATATTTTTTTTATCTTGAAAAACTCCCCAGTCCTTAAGGACTATAAGGATACCCATAACATGAAGCAGCCTCCAAAATGCTTGAAAATATGGAGAGTGGTACTCAGTAAGGTGTTGTATTTGATTTGCCTCAAACATAACACTTTGTATTCAGGACAAAAAGTTAATTGCTTTGCCACATTTTTTGTTGTTTTACTTTAGTGCCTTTTTGCAAACAGGTGCATGTTTTGGAATATTTGTATTATGTACAGGCTTCCTTCTTTTCACTCTGTCAATGAGGTTAGTATTGTGGAGTAACTACAATGTTGTTTATACATCTTCAGTTTTCTCCTATCACAGCCATTAAACTCTATAACTGTTTTGAAGTCAACATTGGTCTCATGGTGAAATCACTGAGCGGATTCCTTCTTCTCCGGCAACTGAGTTAGGAAGGACGCCTGTATCTTTGTAGTGACTGGGTGTATTTATACACAATCCAAAGTGTAATTAAAAACTTCACCATGCTCAAAGGGATATTCAGTGTCTACTTTAAAAATAAAAAAAATCTACCAATTGGTGCCCTTCTTTGCAAGGCATTGGAAAACCTCCCTGGTCTTTGTTGTTGAATCTGTGTTTGAAATCCACTGCTCGACTGAGGGACATTACAGATCATTGTATGTGTGAGGTACAGAGATGAGGTAGTCATTCAAAAATCATGTTAAACACTATTATTGCACACAGAGTGAGTCCATGCAACCTATATGAGTTGTTAAGCAAATTTTCACTCCTAAACTTATTTAGGCTTGTCATAATAAAGGGGTTAAATACTTATAGACTTAAGACATTTTAATTTAAATGTTTTATTAATTTGTAAAAATGTCTAATAACATAATTCCATTTTGACATTATGGGGTATTGTGTGTAGGCCAGAGTGAAATATCTCAATTTAATACATTTAAAATTCAGGCTGTAACACAACAAAATGTGGAAAAGTCAAGCGGTGTGAATACTTTCTGAATGGACTGTATCCATCCAGCTAACTTTAGGACTAAATTGTATGTTCGTTGTGAGCTTTTCAGCTTAGTCTTAGTATGAAGGCACTTTTTTGAGAGTTTAGGGGGTTTGTTAGTGTCTCTATCACATCTTTCTTTCATGAGGACTCTGCTCATGACATTAGTCAACGAGTCAACTCAATCTGCTGTCATGGATGGGACCATGGGACAGTCAGTTTGATACATTTGTAGGTAGCCTGCACATGGTTTCCACAAAGATGAAGATGTTTAGTTTACCTGGGAGAAGCTTATCTGTAACTGCATCATTCACCACTGTAATGTTCTTTTATCCTTCTGTATGAAAGTTATTAGGCTGTAGTTGGAATATTTTTGTTTTTCACCCATCGATGGCCACAACTTCTTTGGGAAAACCGAGAAACCTGTGCAATAGTCTGTAGAAAGCATTCAGAAGTAGTTCTCTATGTCCTAGCCTTCACTTTCATTTGAATTATTCTTTACTGATTTTCACAGCAATTATCCAGTCCAAGTACAGCATCATATCAAACAGAATGCAAATCTTCTTTGTACATGCCAACCCCACCCCCTCCTTATAAGTGGAAAATAATACAAATGGTTACATAAAAATGAACTAAGACCAATTGTCAGATTACAAACTTGTAGCACTTTTAAATACACTTGGATTCTAATGAATGACAAGTGTGTAGATGACAACAAGAGGGCAATGATTAGGTGGCAATAAAACAATAGAAAGAAATGTTATTAATTTCCAACATTAAGACAACAGTTGGTCAGAAGAAAAGTAAACCAAAATGTTAAATAATTAACATACAAATATGTGGATTAAAACTGCAATAATATTTAATGATTTTGTTGAAACTTGAATAGTCAGTTTATAATAGTATAAAATCCATAGGTAGATAAAAAGTCAGTGTGAAAAATGAAACCTTCTATAGTTGTACATTCAGTATATTTACAAAGTTCTGTTCAACTATTAAAGGCCCAGTACAGTTAAAAATGAGATTTTCTGTGTTTTATATACACTGAACCAAAATATAAAAGGCAACAAGCAACAATTTCAAAGATTTGACTGAGTTACAGTTTATATCATAAAGAAATCAGTCAATTGAAATAAATAAATGAGGCCCAAATCTATGGATTTCACGACTGGAAATACAAATATACATCTGTTGGTCACAGATACAGTACCTTAAAAAAAGTTGTGGGCGTGGATTAGAAAACCAGTCAGTATCTCATGCAGTGTGAGACATCTCCTTCACATAGAGCTAATTATGGCATGTGGAATGTTGTAGTACCCCTCTTCGATGGCTGTGCAAAGTTGCCGGATATTGTTAGGAACCGTACACATCAATCCAGACCATCCCATACTTGCCCAATGGGTGACATGTCTGGTGAGAATGCAGGCCATGGAAGAACTGGGACATTTTCAACTTCCAGGAACTGTGCACAGATCCTTACAACATACGGTGCTATGCATTATCATGCTGAAACATGAGGTGATGGCAGCAGATGAATGGCAAGATCTCGTCACAGTTTCTGTATTTTTTATCTTTATTTGTACCGACAGATTTGTACCTTGTCAGCTAGGGGATTCGAACTTGCAACCTTTCTGTTACTAGCCCAACGCTCTAACCACTAGGCTACCCTGCCGCCCTCTTCGCTGTGCATTCAAATTGCCATCGATAAAATGCAATTGTGTTCGTTGTCTGTAGCTTATGACTGCCCATGCCATAACCCCACCACCACCATGGGGCACCCTGTTCACAACGTTGACATCAGTAAACCATTCGCCCACATGACGCCATCCACGCCGTCTGCCCGATACAGTTAAAACCGTGTTTCATCCATGAAGAGCACACTTCTCCAGCATGCCAGTGGCCATCGAAGGGGAGCATTTGCCCACTGAAGTTGGTTACGACGCCGAACTAAACAAGGGACCAACATTTTACATGTTGCGTTTATCATTTTATTCAGTATATATTGCCACACTATGAGGTTGGAAAAATACTGTGAAATTGTGATGACAATAATGATATTTTAGTGTAAGATCTGTTTGAAAAGACCACCTGGAATTCCAGCCTGTTTCGGTGAGATGGAGTTTTGGCCTACCTGTTGACATGATCAGTCATATTGACAAAGTTGTTGTGAATCAGTATAGATGAAGAGGAGACAGGTTAACCTCTCTGGGATAGGGTCTAGTATCCTGAATTTCCACCTGACTGACGTGCCCAAGTAAACTGCCTGTTACTCAAACCCAGAAGCCAGGATATGCATATAATTGGTAGCATTGGATAGAAAACACTTTGAAGTTTCTAAAAATGTTAAAATAATGTCTGGACTATAACAGAATTGATATGGCAGGCAAAAATCTGAAGAAAAACCAACGGGAAATATATTTTTTGAGGTCCCAGGCTCTTACAATGGAAGGCCATGGGTCCTATATAATTCCGTATCCCAGATTGCAATTCCCATGGCTTCCAGTAGATGTCAACAGTCTTTATTCAAGGTTTCAGGCTTGTTTTTTGAAAAACGAGCAAGAATTTGGAGTTTTGGTGAAGAAAGCACCGGAACAATATCAGTCTTTCGGCGCGCGCTTACTAATTTTACTTTCCTATTGAACATAGTGTTTCAGTATTAAATATTATAGTTTATTTACATTTTAGGGTACCTGAGGATTAAAGAGAAACGTCATTTGACTTGTTTAGACGAAGCTCAGCGGTAGCTTTTTGGACTCATTTGTCTTCATGTTGAACGAGTGGATTACTGAAATCGATTGCACCAACTAAACAGACTTTTTGGGATATAAAGAAGGATTTTATCTAACAAAAACGACCATTCATGTTGTAGCTGGGACCCTTGGGATTGCAAACAGAGGAAGATTATCAAAAGTAAGTGATTTATTTAATCGCTATTTGTGATTTTACTGAAGCCTGTGCTGGTTGAGAAATATGTTGAAGTGGGCGCCGTCCTCAGACAATCGTATGGTATGCTTTCACTGTAAAGCCTATTGTAAATCGGACAACGCAGTTAGATTAACAAGATTGGAAGCTTTTAAATGATATAAGATACTTGTATGTTCATGAATGTTTAATATTACGATTATTCATTTGAATTGCACGCTGTGACGTAGAAGTCCGTCACTGGCCGCGGGCAGCATTTGGTACTTTAACGCACGCACACATTCATCACTCCTCCCTGCTCCGTTATCAGATAAGTTAACAATGTGGGTCGACACACAAGTTAACTTATCTATCTTAGTACATACATTTCACACTTCAGTAACCGGTTGTGGGATAAAGAAATAAACAGACAAGTGTTCATATTTAATATAAGCAATATTTATTATACTTATTGATGTTATGGATGAGCGCGTTGTTTGTTTGTTCTGTTCCTCTCTCTCTCCATCTCTGTAGCTTCCGGGTATGCTGGATAAGGACCCGAGCTAAGGGAATGGGCTGACTTTGTAGTGCCTGTCCCGACTGGCTCATTAATGTAAATGGGCATATTGAAAGACACTGTCAGTAAGTAGTGAGGTAATTTTGTAAATGTTATGTTGTGATATTGTTTCATAAACGTGTTGCAATGTATATACTTTAGTATGTTTAGTTAAATGGCAAATGTAGGTTTGTATAGGTAATTGCTCAATTAATTATGGTTAATTGTTCTGAGGGGAGGGGCTAGCCCTACAAAAGGAGCCTCTCTTTCAGTTCATGGAGAGACATTTTGGATTGAGCTGTGGATGGGGCAGCATTGTTTTGAGCTGTGGATGGGGCAGCATTGTTTTGAGCTGTGGATGGGGTAGCATTGTTTTTAGCTGTGGATGGGGCAGCATTGTTTTTAGCTGTGGATGGGGTAGCATTGTTTTTAGCTGTGGATGGGGTAGCATTGTTTTTAGCTGTGGATGGGGCAGCATTGTTTTTAGCTGTGGATGGGGCAGCATTGTTTTTAGCTGTGGATGGGGCAGCATTGTTTTTAGCTGTGGATGGGGTAGCATTGTTTTTAGCTGTGGATGGGGCAGCATTGTTTTTAGCTGTGGATGGGGCAGCATTGTTTTTAGCTGGCCCATAGGTATATGTTTGATGGCAGTACTGTTTTTGTTCCGGAATCACTTTGTAAATAAACACCCTTGCACAGAAGAACTTTTGCGGCTCCGCCATCTTTTTATTTTGATAGAGGTTAGGTTTTCCAGTTTAGCCTTCTGGCCTACTCTACGTGACACACGCCCTCCAATTTCACCGGATGTTGTAGACAGGTGTGCCGCTAGCAGGACGCCTTAAAGAATGATTGTTAAGCAATGATACAATTGAGACATAGATTGTGTATGTATGCCATTCAGAAGGTGAATGGGCAAAACACAATATTTAAGTGCCTTAGAACGGGGTATGTTAGTAGGTGCCGTTTGAGTATGTCAAGAACTGCAACGTTGCTGGGTTTTTCCCGCTCAGCAGTTTCTTGTGTGATTTTCATTCCAAATCACGATATATACATTTTCAGAATATTGGTAAACTGACATTAATTAACACATCTTGTTAAATAGAGCCATTTTTTCATCTTACCATGACATGGGCTAATGAAAATAATAGTAATTGTGTTGTGGCAAAACAATCCACCACAAAGAACAAATCTCCAAAATAAATACTATCCCGGTTGGAATTTAAACAGTTAGGACTACATGTAATAACATATTTATGTATAAATGAAAATCCAAATAATCAATTTAAAAAATCACAGACGATGTATTATTGTATTCAAGGTGAACAGCGTATTAAATGTCTATTTTCTTTTAGGACATTTAAGTAACTTTAAGAATGATTTTATGGGGGTTGTAACATTTTTCTCATTAGGATAAATCAAGGGCAGCTTTTGTAGTTTGATTATATACACTTTAAGGGTTTAAGGAAAATAAGGACATTGTGTCACTAACGATCGTCGTCCTCGTCTGATGAGGAATAGGAATGATCGGACCAAAATGCAGCGTGGTACGTGTCCATGTTAAATTTATTAAACTGAACACAAAATAACAAAGGTGAAACGAAACAGTCCTATCAGGTGACAACAGAAAACAAACAACTACCCACAAACACAGGTGGGAACAGCCTACCTAAATATGGTTCTCAATCGGAGACAACGACTTACAGCTGCCTCTGATTGGCCTGGTATGGTTCCCAAAGACAGAAATACAAAACATAGAATGCCCACCCCAACTCACGCCCTGACCAAACCAAAATAGAGACATAAAAAAGGAACTAAGGTCAGAACGTGACAGTCACGTTGTATAAATGATTGGAGACAGGCGCAGGAATTCATAGTGGGGGGGTTAATACTCCACCCAAAATATATAACATGCCATGAAACAAACACGTATACAAAAATACAGAGATGTAACCCAAAGAAAAGAGCGAGGTTAAACATCTAATAAATACATGGGATGAGCCCTGCAATTCACTACACGGGGCGAGACCCGTAATACCAAATGCACAACAATACACAGGACGAGAACCGTAATAACAAGAGCACAATACACACAGCACGAAAGGTGAAATAACAACGCACAGGTACTCACAGACCAACAGACATGGGAACAATAACCTACAAACCAATGGTGAACAGAGGGCACATATATACAATTACTAATCAGGGGAAATGGGAACCGGGTGTGCGTAATGAAACAGTTCAGTGACGCCTAGAGGCCGGTGACACTGAATGAGCAGCAGTACCAGGGGAATCCGTGACACACTGAAAGTCTGTCAGAATGAATATGCCGGTCAAGGATGGAATAATTCTTATAGTTGGAGTGATACAGTCCACTGTTTGCAGCCTCCTTTTTTTCGAAGCCATATTATTGTTCCCCTTCACCTGAGTGGTGCTGGATCTTGGTTCTCTCCTTTCCAACGTTTTATTTTATTTATTTTTCATAGTTTTTTTTACAAACACAAAAAAAGACCACTATACAACACAGTCCCCAAGATAATCAACGTTGGTTTCCAAATTTCGTCAAACACTTCCGTTTTTTGTTTAACTTTATAATATACACCAAGCCCCATATACTACCCACCACTGCGACCTGTATGCTCTCGTTGGCTGGCCCTCGCATCATATTCATTGCCAAACCAACTGGCACCAGGTCATCTATAAGTCTTTGGTAGGTAAAGCCCCGCCTTAACTCAATAATTAATTCATCATGCTGCTTTGATTATTTGAACCAGCTATAAAGGGCAAAAATCTAACTGTTTACCCCTTGGCGTCCCCAGGACCGGGTTTTGGAAACGCTAAGCTAGATAATTCAGTCCTCCAGTTTTTTTTATCACTTAAACCTAGATTACAAATTGTTCTCTGATATTGATCCCCAATATTTACATTTTCAACAGACATAATTGTCGAAATGGATGGATATAAATTCCTAGACACAATGAAATTAAAGCACATACATTATCCCAAAATGGTGTCAGTTTATCACAGGAACACGACACGTGTTATAAGGTTCATTTGTGCTTTTTGCATCTCCAACAGAGATGTGACATTTCTGGGTGCATTACTGTACATGCATTCTGGCAGGAGTGTAGTAAGTCCTATGAATTCTTAAATTGCAGTAGTTTGTCTTAAGTTTAAGAAGCAGGTATGACAATGTTCACGTGTCTGTGAAAAATGGTTCTTCTCAATTTCTTACTTTAGATCTGTTTCCCATTTTTTCCTTATAGGTTCTGAATCATCAGGCAGAGTTTCAATCAACCCTTGATATATCTTGGCAATCAAATTATTTGGCGTATCAGCTTCTTTGAGTATTTTTTCTATGCTACTTGCCTTAGGTTGATCCAGATTCTGTTGAAGTGATTACATAATATTTCTGAGTTGTAAGAACGTAAAGAAATTGGCCTTGGATAATACGAATCTTTCTTGTAATTGATAGAATGACAGAGATCCATCATAGTACTGTTGTGGAAATTCTTACACAGGGACACTCGAAGTCAATCTTAAATGAATCATTGTTTGGCAGTAAGCTGGAGAGGTTCCAACAAACTTAATGCACCATAGTGAACGTTAGTCAGAAGCTCTACTGGGGTAGTTCCAGAATTTGTCTTATGTATGGTTATACACGACAAGTTATTTTTATATGATTTAGAAAATTAATTCATCATGACCGTTTTGTTTCAGTCATGTGACCAACCAATACTGGTTTATAACATACCATTTCCTCACGAGGTTCTTCTCTCCAAGCTGAGACCTTGAAACTGAGATATCTGTCGTTCTCAAAACAAGGTCTGGGCATACTTCCAAATTGCAGCTACTGATAGTGAGGATTCATTCAGTCAGTCACTTTAATTTAAGACCCTCAACTTAGCACACACCGACACTGGCAGAATATACAGTTGAAGTCGGAAGTCGCAAGTTTTAATGACTCCAAATTAAGTGTTTCAACTACTCCACAAATGTCTTGTTAACAAACTAAAGTTTTGGCAAGTCGGTTAGGACATCTTCTTTGTGCACGACAAGTCATTTTTCAAAAAATTGTTTACAGACAATATTTCACTGTATCACACTTCCAGTGGGTCAGACATTCACATACACTAAGTTGACTGTGCCTTTAAACAGCTTGGAAAATTCAAGAAAATTGTCATGGCTTTAGAAGCTTCTGATAGGCTAATTGACGTCATTTGAGTCAATTGGAGGTGTACCTGTGGCTGTATTTTAAGGCCTACCTTCAAACTCAGTGCCTCTTTGCTTGACATCATGGAAAGATCAAAAGAAATCAGCCAAGACCTCAGAAAAAACATTGTAGACCTTCACAAGTCTGGTTCATCCTTGGGAGAAATTTCCAAATGCCTGAAGGTACCACGTTCATCTTTACAAACAATAGTACGCAAGTATAAACACCATGGGACCACGCAGTCGGCATACCGCTCAGGAAGGAGATGTGTTCTGTCTCCTAGAGATGAACGTACTTTGGTGAGAAAAGTGCAAATCAATCCCAGAACAACAGCAAAGGACCTTGTGAAGATGCTGGAGGAAACGGGTACAAAATTATCTATATCCACAGTAAAACGAGTCCTATATCAACATAACCTGAAAGGTCGCTCAGCAAGGAAGAAGCCACTGCTCCAAAACCGCCATAAAAAAGCCAGACTACGGTTTGCAACTGCACATGGGGACAAAGATCGTACTTTTTAGAGAAACGTCCTCTGGTCTGATGAAACAAAAATAGAACTGTTTGGCCTCCCGGGCGGCGCAGTGGTCTAAGGCACTGCATCGCAGTGTTAGCTTTGCCACCAGAGACTCTGGGTTCGAGCCAGGCTCTGTCGCAGCCGGCCGCGACCGGGAGGCCCATGGGGTGGCGCACAATTGGCCCAGCGTCGTCCGAGTTAGGGAGGATTTGGCCGGCAGGGATATCCTAGTCTCATCGTGCACTAGCGACTCCTGTGGCGTGCCGGGCGCAGTGCACGCTAACCAGGTCACTAGGTGTACGGTGTTTCCTCCGACACATTGGTGCGGCTGGCTTCCGGGTTGGATGCGCGCTGTGTTAAGAAGCAATGCTGCTTGGTTGGGTTGTGTTTCGGAGGACGCATGGCTCTCGACCTTCGCCTCTCCTTTGTCCGTGCGGGAGTTGTAGCGATGAGACAAGACAGTAACTACTAACAATTGGATACCACGAAATTGGGGGGTAAAATTATAATTTTTGTTTTTATTTTAAAAAATAGAACTGTTTGGCCATAATGACCATCGTTGTGTTAGGAGGAAAAAGAGGGAGGCTTGTAAGCCGAAGAACACCAACCCAACTGTGAAGCACAGGGGTGGCAGCATCATGTTGTGGGGGTGCTTTGCTGCGGGAGGGACTGGTGCACTTCACAAAATAGATGGCATCATGAGGCAGGAAAATTAAGTGGATATATTCTCAAGACATCAGTCAGGAAGTTAAAGCTTGGTCGCAAATGGGTCTTCCAAATGGACAATGACCCCAAGCATACTTCCAAAATTGTAGCAGAATGGCTTAAGAACAACAAAGTCAAGGTATTGGAGTGGCCATCACAAAGCCCTGACCTCAATCCTATATAGAATTTGTGGGCAGAACTGAAAAAGCTTGTGCGAGCAAGGAGGCCTACAAACCTGACTCAGTTACACCAGCTCTGTCAGGAGGAATGGGCCAAAATTCACCCAACTTATTGTGGGAAGCTTGTGGAAGGCTACCCAAAACATTTGACCCAGTTAAAGGCAATGCTACCAAATACTAATTGAGTGTTTGTATACTTCTGACCCACTGGGAATGTGATGAAAAAAAAAAAAACTGAAATAAATCATTCTCTCTACTATTATTCTGACATTTCACATTCTTCAAATAAAGTGGTGATCCTAACTGACCAAAGACAGGGAATTTTTACTAGAGATAAATGTCAGGAGTTGTGAAAAACTGGGTTTAAATGTATTTGGCTAAGGTGTATGTAAACTTCCGACTTCAACTGTACTAGCAAAAGTAGGTAAAACAAAGGCTGGCAAAAGAAAGTAGTGTTTAGGAATAACAGAACTAGAATATGAGAATGTGAGTCTTGTTGCCACTAGGTGGAGCTATTAGGATACGGGAATGTGAGGCTTTATGCCATACTTATAGAAATGGATCCCAAATCTGGAAATCAATGAAAAACCGTGACTGAATAAAAAAAAACATCTGTAAAGGGGCAATCTGCAGTTGCGACATCCACTTTTGGACTTATAAATTAATGATATGTACCCATTGATTCTTGAAGAATATAACTTACAAATGCATCATGAGCTTAGTTCAACTGTTGTACCCCATCTTAACGCCAAATTTAAACTGTATCTACAAAGTAGCTAAACAAACAGTATATAGCCTCAAAACATGGTTAAAGCTATAATTTTAATATAATGGGTGGTCAAATCAAATCAGAAAATCAAATCAAATGTATTTATATAGCCCTTCTTACATCAGCTGATATATCAAAGTGCTGTACAGAAACCCAGCCTAAAACCCCAAACAGCAAACAATGCAGGTGTAGAAGCACGG
Organism: Salvelinus namaycush; assembly: GCF_016432855.1. Classification (NCBI taxonomy): domain Eukaryota; kingdom Metazoa; phylum Chordata; class Actinopteri; order Salmoniformes; family Salmonidae; genus Salvelinus; species Salvelinus namaycush. The sequence goes on from NC_052333.1 coordinate 26,547,668, forward strand.
TGGCTAGGAAAAACTCCCTAGAAAGGCTGCTTGTCCTAGGAAGAAGGAAGAAACCTAGAGAGGAACCAGGCTATAAGGGGTGGCCAGTCCTCTTCTGGCTGTGCCGGGTGGAGATTATAACAAAACATGGCCAAGATGTTCAAATGTTCATAAATGACCAGCATGGTCAAATAATAATAATCACAGTAGTTGTCGAGGGTGCAACAGGTCAGCACCTCAGGAGTAAATGTCAGTTGGCTTTTCATAGCCGATCATTAAGAGTATCTTTACCGCTCCTGCTGTCTCTAGAGAGTTGAAAACAGCAGGTCTGGGACAGGTAGCACGTCCGGTGAACAGGTCAGGGATCCATAGCCGCAGGCAGAACAGTTGAAACTGGAGCAGCAGCACAGCCAGGTGGACTGGGGACAGCAAGGAGTCATCATGCCAGGTAGTCCTGAGGCATGGTCCTAATTCTCAGGTCCACCGAGAGAGAGAGAGAAAGAAAAAACGAGAGAATTAGAGAGAGTATACTTAAATTCACACAGGACACCGGATAAGACAGGAGAAGTACTCCAGATATAACAGACTGACCCTAGCCCCCCGACACATAGCCTCCAGTATTTATGCTGCAGTAGTTAGAGACAGGAGGGGTCAGGAGACACTGTGGCCCCATCCGATGATACCCCCGGACAGGTCCAAACAGGCAGGATATAACCCCACCCACTTTGAAGAACTCAATGACTTTCAACATGTCACGGTCATAGGTTGCCACCTTTCCAAAAAGTCAGTTCGTCAAAATTCTGTCCTGCTCAAGCTGCTCTGTTTAACTGTAAGTGCTGTTACCGTGAAGTGGAAACGTCTAGGAGCAACAACGGCTCAGCCTCGAAGTGGTAGACCAAACAAGCTCACAGAATGGGACTGACTAGTGCTGAAGCGCGTAGTGTCTAAAAATTGTCTGTCCTCTGTTACAACACTCACTACCAAGGTCCAAACTGCCTCTGGAAGCAATGTCAGCACAATAACTGTTAGTTGGGAGCTTCATGAAATGGGTTTCCATGGCCGAGCAGCCGCACAAGCCTAAGATCACCATGTGCAATGCCAAGCATCAGCTGGAGTGGTGTAAAGCTCCCCGCCATTCGACTCTGGAGCAGTGGAAATGCATTCTCTGGAGTGATGAATCATGCTTCACCATCTGGCAGGCCATCTGACGAATTTGGGTTTGGCGGATGCCAGGAAAACGCTACCTGTCCCAATGCATAGTGCCAACTGTAAAGTTTCGCCCTACATCAGTGCTCGACCTCACTAATGCTCTTTTGGCTGAATGGAAGCAAGTCCCCGCAGCAATGTTCCAACATCTTGTGGGAAGCCTTCCCAGAGAGTGGAGGCTGTTATAGCAGCAAAGTAGAGACCAACTCCATATTAATTCCCATAATTTTGGAATGATATGTTTGACGGGCAGGTGTCCACATACATTTGGTAATGTAGTGTAGGTGTACAATAGATAAAAAATGGGTGAGACAAAATGCGTCACTCATTTTGTATACAATATTATATAGGGAAAATTGAAAAAGCATCCATTTGTGAGCAGAACACATTTTATAGACAAGGTTTAATGTGTAGTTCCTTGCTTATGCCTCTTGGAGACAGAGTGTTGAGGAAATGTATCCAAAAGGACTTGTCTCAGTAGGAAACTGCTTCCCATGGCTATGGTAGGAAATTGTCAATATCGCCCCCTCTACGGGGCATTTTCACATGTTCACTTCCCAGGTAGTGGAGAGAGGACAAGTTGTGCTTTCCCCGTGAAAAGTGCACAGCAAGGGGACTTTTGATATCGTTATTCATTATGCAACTCCTGCATTTCGTGATTTCTCCCACGCACGCTAATCCGCATGGACACTTGATCAAATAAATGACGTTTGTGGTGTTGCAGAACATTTTGCCTTTGATTTGTATCTCTTTGCTGGTTTCTGAGTGATAAGAAACCTGCCATTTGTGAGTAAAGTTGTCCTGTGCAATGCCCACGTACATAATTCCCATCGGAAATATCACTGAGAAAGTGTCTAGCTGTGGGCGGGGGTGGGAGGTCCGCATTCATTAACATGTCTCAGAGATTTTGTGACCTCTTATTAAACACCTATCTTGGTGGTCCTTTAAAGATAGTGGAGCATCTGGGGTCTGAACTGATAATATGCCAATGTTTTTTAATTGAGTCTTGTATTACATTTCCCATATGAGAATATTCCACAATACATTGTATTGTATCACTCTTTTTGCGCACTGAGGGTTTCAAGCTATGCAACTGGCTAGTGTCCATGACGCACTCCACAGCTGATTGTAGGCACTCCTCAGAATAACCTCTCTCCCGGAATCTATTCATCAAAATGGTACTTTGTTAGGAGAAAGCAGCATCAGTGCCACAGATTCTATGGACAGGTTTAAACGGACTGATCGGGTGGCTTTTCTTTAGAGGAATGGAGTGCAAACTATCGCTTCTTAAAAGTGTTTTTTTTTTATTTAATTTAATTTTACCCCCTTTTCTCCCCAATTTTCGTGGTATCCAATCGCTAGTAATTACTATCTTGTCTCATCGCTACAACTCCCGTACGGGTTAGCACGCACTGTAGAAAATTGTATAAATGTACAAACTGCCTGCATAACTCCCTACTAACCGGAGGACCCGTGGTTGGTAGGCTAGTGTTTGGCGAGTTCACCTTGTTTAAAACTTCTTAATACCTGACACTTGCAAGTACGTGTCGCCTTGCGCACTGACAGACCTAATTCTGCTTTCATTACAAGTAGGAAACTCAAAAATAGTACTTTCTGCAATGAGTTGTGTGCATTCACGTGGTTTGACCTCGTTGAGAATGCCGACTGGTTTTTTATTATTTTAACCCCCTTTTTCGTGGTATCCAATTGTTAGTAGTTACTATCTTGTCTCATCGCTACAGCTCGGGAGAGATGAAGGTCGAAAGCCATGCGTCCTCCGAAACACAACCCAACCAAGCCGCACTGCTTCTTAACACAGCGTGCATCCAACCCGGAAGCCAGCCGCACCAATGTGTCGGAGGAAACACCGTGCGACCTTGGTTAGCGCGCACTGCGCCCGGCCCGCCACGCCACAGGAGTCGCTGGTGCCAGATGAGACAAGGATATCCCTACCGGCCAAACCCTCCCTAACCCGGACGACGCTAGGCCAATTGTGCATCGCACCACGGACCTCCCGGTCGCGGCCGGCTATCGGCCAGCTATCGGCTGCGACAGAGCCTGGGCGCGAACCCAGAGTCTCTGGTGGCACAGCTAGCGCTGTGATGCAGTGCCCTAGACCACTGTGCCACCCGGGAGGCCCGAGAATGCCGACTGGTTAATGGCAAACAAACTGCGTCGACCATAAACTAAAAGTAGAGCTATCATTATCTTAAACAAATTATGTTAAAAAACGATTATATATATTTTCTGATATAAATAATGTTATATTGTTGCGTCTACATGCCAAAAATGCTGTTATCGAGGTCATTTATCTTAGTATGTGACCACAGAGTTCAGCATGTGGGAGAAGTCTGAGCTCAGAGATGAGGGACGAGTTTCCAACTAGTAATTACCAGTGGGAGGGGCGTCCAAGTGATTTATGCTGGTATGCTGGTATTTACAAATTTACGAGAAGGGGGGGTGGGCCGGTTTTGACACCTTAACACTCGTTCGTAAACTAGACATGAGGGGAATCTCTCCCTTTGCTCCTCCGTATTGGGAAAGGAATGTCTTTGTTACAGAGACATTTTGCCGCCCAAAAACTATAACACCCAAAGAGTGAACTTTGGAACAATATTTATAAGATAGGAATGTTAAGAATGGTCCGTGATTCATTTTATCGCTATTTCTGACTTTTGTAATTCCTTTACCTGGTTGTAAAATGTTTGTATGCTTTTGTAAGCGGGGCGCTGTCCTCAGATAATTGCATGGTATGTTTTCGCCGTAAAGCCTTTTTGAGATCTGACAAAGTGGCTGGATTAACAAGAATTTATTCTTTAAGCCGATGTATAACACTTGTATTTTTTATGAATGTTTATTAATGAATGACTATTTCTGTATTTTGAATTTGGCGCTCTGCAATTTCACTGGATGTTGTCGTGGTGGGTCGCTAGTGGAACGCCTGCGTCAGAAAGGTTCAAATCAATTTTCAAATGTTCCGAGCCACTGTATCCCTCCTGATGTTGTTGACCCCACATGGACTATGACAGTGTCAGCTCCCGGAATCTGTGGTAGAACAGTCGGAAGCAGCCTTGTTATGTCCTGTACTCGTGTTCCTGGGTAGCACAGGGTTTTTGCCTTGTGGACCGAGACGTTTCTCACCATAGAGCTGCCTATGATGACAGCTGGTGATGTTGAAAGGGCCGGTCTCTCAGAGCTCCGAGGATCTGAACCCGAGGTAGAAGCCACCGGAGAGGGAGACAGAACCGAGGATGAAGACGCAGGTACCTCTGGATCCGATCTTGATTGGGAAGCCACCAAGGCAGGATCTAGGGAGGCAAAGCTGTTTCTGTGTCAGTTCCGGGCTCAACATCTCCATGGAGACCCCCGTTGCCAGAGGACGCCTTCTTCGACTCCACGGCGAGTAACTTCCTGCTATCCAGGATCTCTATACCAGGCGGTGTCAGAGGAAAGCCCTAAAAATTGTCAAAGACTCCAGCCACCCTTGTCATAGACTGTTCTCTCTGCTACCGCACGGCAAGCGGTACCTACCGGAGCGCCAAGTCTAGGTCCTTTGCCCCCCCCCCCCCCCCCCCCCTCTTTTACGCTGCTGCTACTTTCTGTTATTATCTATGCATAAGTCACTTTAATAACTCTACCCACATGTATATATTACCTCAATTACCTCAACTAACCGGTGCCCCTGCACATTGACTCTGTACCCGCACCCCCTGTATATAGCCTCGCTATTGTTATTTTACTGCTGCTCTTTAATTATTTGTTACTTTTATTTATTATTATTTTTTAGGTCTTTTTCTTAAAACTGCATTGTTGGTTAAGGGCTTGTAAGTAAGCATTTCACTGTAAGGTCTACCTACACCTGTTGTATTCCGCGCATATGACAAATACAATTTGATTTGATGTGCTCAAACAAAGCTTCGGACATCATTGATCACATTATAAAGTTTCTTTGAAACGAGCATCAGTACATTGTGTCGGATCTGTAGTGCTTTGAAAACTACACCGGAACTTCAGAGCTCTGGTATCAATCGTCCCATCACTAGGTTTGGATGAAATGTAAGTCTCACTTTGTTAAATGATTAAATAAAACAATACATTGGTTTATTGTGAAGTTGTTCATGTAGTAATATCTTGCAATGTTAATCGTTGTACAAACTATAGCCTGCATGCACTCATAAGCAAGTGCTACACAAAGTTGATAAATCTGTTGACAGACTGTCAGTTCCATTTGTGCTTTGGTGCGATGGAGAAAGAGTGGGTGCGCCCGATTCAACATGAGGATGGTGCCGCAGAGTTCACACCAAGGATCCCCAAACTTTTATACTCTGGCCTCCCTTCCAGCATTGGGAAACATCCATGCTACAAATATTGTCCTGAAATGTGCCTCTCAAGATAACTTTTTGATGAGTCAAAACAAAACAAGGAATATAACTTATAAATGTATAGCACTTTGTGACATCTGCTGAATTTGATTGATTGATTGTGAGCTTAGTTCAACTGTCATACCCCATCAGAACCCAAAACATGAGCTTGTTTTATAGTGTAGTAAACAAGGACAATATAGCCTCAAAACATGTTTAAAACTATACTTTTGATGTAATGTATGTTACATCCACAGCTCTGTCTGCGAATTTGAGACTGGTTACATTTATCCAGCCCCATCCATAAGCTTTTTACTGAAACAGGGGCGGGGATTCGCTTAGTTATTGTTTCAACTGCTGATTGCCGCTTGAAATTATCAAAGACTCCAGAGAAAATATAGCGAAAAATATTATTATAGTCTATATTATAGTATCCTATAAATGGACACTATCCCGCCCACCTCCCGTGCACTATTTGTAAAGTGTGTGTGTGTGCAACGTGTATGAGCGTGCGCCTACGAGAACGCGGAAAAGAGTTTCATTCAATGGGACTAAATTCAATGGGCATAGAATTTGACCTTATCATAATTGGGCAGACAACGATTAAGATAGCCTATACGTGCACTTGGTAGCCTAATACATTGCACACGCAAGCGCTCAAACGCTCCACCTCTTCTTGCCTCCCTCTCCCACTCACTTCGGCTCGTGTGATATACCCATATTTCTATGTAGACAACAATTTACATGCATTTATATTTATGTCCTTTACTCTATCGTCGAAAATGGCCTCCAACGGAGATGGACTGAGTAAATGTTATACATTGCCGTTGTATTTTCTCAGTTAACGGTTCCTAGGATTTGCCCAATCATTATGTAGCCGTTTTATTAATGGAGTTTCTACTGAAGAGATTGAAAGTGCTGAGAGCTTGCTCTGGGTGACTCCGATGTCTTTAGACCATGTCCTATGTCTCTTCGCAAGGTAAGATAGCCAGATATTTAACAGCTCTAACCATCTCCCTCCCTCTGGTTGCCTCATCACCCACAAAGAGTGAGGAAGTGGCACAGTGCAGGTTGTGAGATTGTGTCGGCTGTATAATTTTGTAAGGTATGAAATCGTGTTGCTTTGTCAACTGGACTATTGGATTTGCTGTTAACAGTGGTGGCCAAATGTTGCGTGTTTATGCACTGTATCTGAAGTGTTCCTGTAGTATGTTTTTTTAAAGGACGTCTTCTTGACTATTTTAGTTGACGGAAACACTGAACGCGTGACTAGTTGGTCCTGAAATACTCTGAGATCATTATACAGCATTAAAAGTACTTGATGTTCTAATAGTGTGTATAGTTCAGTCACTATTCAATTATTGATACGACATTTATTTTTATTATCAATGCACAACCTGACCCTTTCTACAGTGCACTTCTCATTTGTAGGGGGAGGTGTTAGCCTCAGGGTACCTTACTAAAGCCTACGCCAGCCACTGCACTGCACACATAGTGTATTTTTAGATTTCGAAATAGCCCAACGGTGAAGAGTTGTGGAATTGAGGTGAGAATATTTAGAGCAGAGGGTCATGGGAGTTGGAGTATTACACCAATGAGTTGAGGGTCATGGGAGTTTGTGTTGTGCATAGCCTCAAAACATGAAATCATGTATTATTACTTAAATATGGATATACACAGGATCAAGCTGAAAAAGGTTTGTGTTATAGCTTTGAAATTTGGAAGTCTCAATGTTGAACTGTTAATCGGAACTGTGTATCTGCCTTGGATTAATCTCCTGTTGTAAATATATTGAGATCTTATTGTCACTAGACTAATTGGTTAATGACCCTAATATATAATTAACAGACCTTGTATATATAATGTTAAGGCTCATGCTAATACTGTGATGGAGTCAGGGTTAACTACACTCACACGGACCGTGAATATACACTGAGGGTACAAAACATTATGAACACCTGCTCTTTCCATGACATAGCCTGACCAGCTGAATCCAGATGAAAGTTATATGACCCCTTATTGATGTCACTTGTTAAATCCACTTCAATCAGAGTAGATGAAGGGGAGCAGACAGGTTAAAGAAGTATTTTTAAGCCTTGAGACAATTGAGACATGGATTGTGCATGTGTGCCATTCAGAGGGGGAATGGGCAAGACAAAATATTTATGTGCCTTTGAACGGGGTATGGTACTGTAGCAGGTGCCAGGCGCACCGGATTGATTGTGTCAAGAACTGCAACGCTGCTTGGTTTCCCTTGTGTATCAAGAACGTTCCACCACCCAAAGGACATCCAGCCGACTTGACAAAAAAGTTGGCTTCCCAATGTGGGAAGCATTGGAGTCAACATAGGCAAGCATCCTTGTGGAACGCTTTCGACATCTTGTAGAGACAAATTGAGGCTGTTCTGAGGGCCAAATGTGAGGGGGGGGGGGGGGGGTGCAAATCAATATTACAATGGTGTTCTTAATCTTTTCTACACTCAGTGTATGTTTGAAGCAACTTAGGCTGCCTTTACACTGGCAGCCCAATTCTGATTTGTTTCACTAATTGGTCTCTTGACCAATCAGATCCGATTTTTTGCTAACGTTTTTGCAAAATATCAGAATTGGGCTGCCTGTGTAAATACATCCTTAAGGCTTATGTTAAAAAAAAACTTTCATTCATAACACAATAAGGAAATCAAAAGGCCTTGCTCAGTCAGAACTCATTTGTTTAGTTCATAAAAAATATAACATTAATAATCTCAAAGTCCATCTCAATCTTAAAGTCTGAGTACTCCCCTCCACAAAATAAAGCACGAAACATTTACCAGCTTAGCTTTACTGAGAACGGAGAACATTTGTTATTTGTAAACTGAAAAATAATAGTTTTGTTTCCTTAACATTTCAAATAGCAAACATGCAACTTCACACACATGTTTTGACATTCTGTAGACATTCATCTGAATATAGAATGATCTCAGTTTATCAACCGAATTGTCAAACAAGTTTGATTTTTTTTCCCAAAAACATTTTGATATTTTCTGGATTTATAGATGACTGGAGACATTAACATTACTGTATGTGCTGTAACTCAATCATTGAGCTTGTTGCTGTAATGCACAGGTACTTCCTTGCGAGTTTGCTAAGCTTTGAGAAGTTCCCTTCGACCCTTAGTGTCTCATAAAGTGTATCAGAAAATATCATAATTATGGTATGTGTTTTTAGGGTTTTCGTCCTAAAACCACTCCTAACTCAGAGACGGGTGTTGAAATATGTTATGAAACTGTTTGACAGTTCATTAAGTGTTACATTTTGATTTTGGGTAACACTTTATTTGAAGGGTACTTAATAATATAAGGACATCTTAAAGCAGTGGTATTCAAGCCATTTTTTCAGCAAGAGTTTCTGGGGACCACATTTAGTCCCCAATAATTTCTTGTGACCCCACCCCAAATCTAATGTGCCAACCTTAAAATCGTTAACCTTAGATTTTTACCTTTTTACACTAACCTTATCAAAATGAAAAGAAACCAAAAAATACTTAATGAAATTGTATTTTTTTCTTTGAAGTCTCGGGCTGGCAGTCCATGCCAATGTATCCTCCAAACACTTCTTTGAGGGCATTTTCAATTTTATGCAACGGATTACCAACATATTCAAACAATGATAGACATATTTTCATTAAAAACGTTATTTGATGAATTTATTCATACTATTTAACCCTTCCACAAGATATAGCCCCAAAACAAATCTAGGGTTGCTACCCAAGCCAGCTGGTCGTTCGTTCTATCGGTTTGTTTGCCAGAGACACGACTCAGTCGTTCAGTCTTTTTGTTCTGTATCTATGGACGCGCCCCAGTCATTCGTGGCTGGCAACATTCTTATCCCTTGCTTGCTAGCTTGCCAACTACGGCTAACTTACAGTCATGTCAAAAAGTGCAGCCAGAATAACAGCAAAGTAGCTGCATTTGAATTTGTTTAAGCTGTTTTCTAGTGACATTTATTTGGATGCATCCATAATAATGAGCTAATGAGGTGCGTTTTCGCCTGGCGTAGAAAATGTGCTCACTCGTCAGGACACTGTTGTTCATAGGAGCTAGCCAACACAATCACTTCAAACTGAAGCTGGAAAGACTGCAAACTAGTTGCACTTTGTTTCAATTTACCTTTTTTCAATTGACATTTCTTTGTAATGTATATGTCCATAAAAATTATGCCAGCTAATTCATGATTTCGACTGGCTGTGAAACACTGCCTGTCTGTCTGTTTTGTCCCGACACATTCATTACTAAAGGACAGCTGGAGATCGAATTTGAATCTTGAAACAATGTTGCAAATGTTGGAGAGGCAGACAGCAAAGTTTATACAAATCTCTGCTGTTGAAAACTAAATGTTAGTCTATGAGAATGTGACATAATGTCTAGATGCTTTTTGTAGTGGAGATCAAGTTTATAAATTACTTGGCTGGGCTGGTGAGACAGTGGATTGTGCAGTCAGATGGAACAGAGTAAATAGGCATTTTAACGTCATAGATTCAACCGTTGGTGACTTGTGGATTATAAACTGGTTGCTCGAGCCCTGAATGCTGATTGGCTGACAGCCGTGGTATATCAGACCGTATACCACAGGTATGACCCACATTTTTTTTACTGCTCTAATTACATTGGTAACCAGATTTTAATAGCAATAAGGCACTTCGGGGGTTTGTGGTATATGGCCAATATACCACAGCTAAGGGCTGTATCCAGGCACTCTGTGTTGTGTCGTGCTGAAGAACAGCCCTTAGCTGTGGTATATTGGCCATATACCACGCCCCTTTGTGCCTTATTGCTTAAATAGACACCAGCTGGAATGCGGTTTTAACCATTTAGCATTCAGGATTAGACCTACCCGTTGTATAAAAATGAATAGAGGACGTGTACAGGAAGCTGCGTTGGTTGGGCATTTTGGGGAGGGAATTTTGACTGTGGTCTCAGAGCCTCATAGCTATGTCACAATGGGATACCGGACTATCAACTCTCAGCATCTGTGGACTCTGAATTATTCTAAGACAATTAGTTACTCACCCTGTGAAACAAACCCAGTGTGTTTTATTTCAACTAGAGAGAAATGGAAATGTAGTTTGGTCCTGTGAGATGCAGAATATAGTAATCTGTCCTCGATTCATAGATAGGCTGAAAGGAATGTAATAGCCCTGAGGAAATGCATCATCACTTCCCTGGCACACACCCCAACACACCCACCCCTTTACTGATACAGCAGCATGCACACAAAAAGAAACAGTTTCATGCATACACTCAGAGTAAGTAGAAGGTTGCCAGTGTAAATCCAGGGCTGACTGAAGGAATCTGGCAGGTGTGAGGCGGACGGTTACTAGTGTTACTGAGTGAGTTCAGACACGGGTACCCATCTAGGGTGACCACATTTAAAATACCCATCTGGAACAACAGTATGATTTTGTGGGACATTCGCAGGACAGTGTCGCCTACTCATACCAGTCATTTGATCTCAATCAGTTTCATGGGAATATGCATTTATATCTTCTTGAATTACTGTTTACTGAACAAATTAGAACAGGATGTTAACAAACTATACCCTAGCCTTCAGCCTTCCTGTATTTTGTTTCAATCCAAGTACATTTTGCCTAGTTGCCGCATGAGAAGAAAAACATCCTAAGATCTAATGAGAAATTAGGTGGTGGTGTTGATGTAACAGTAACGTTATACTAAGCTATTATATTTGTTTATGTTATGTAGAATACCAATTCATCATTATGTGATATTCCAAGACACTGATTCAGATTTGGTCTAACTTTACTAAAAGAGCACCATTGTGAGAAGTGGCGGAGCGACACTCCGGTGTCCTCCAGCAGCCCTACAATCCCTGCTCCCACTGCACCAAACAAGCTAATTGAAGTGCACCTATCCTATTTCTTTGCCTCGCTCAAAATTTTGTGATGAAAATAAGACACCACATGTGAATGTTTTATCAAAATCTGGGAATATTTGGCAAAGGATTATTACTGGATGATAAAACATTTAGGAAGGGTGACTTTTTTAAAAAGGGGATTGAGAGAAGTAGCATTATGTTGAGAGAGCAACTATTGAGAATGGAGAGACCCACAAGTTTGACAGAATTACAATATTTCTTTCAGTCTAATACAGCTATTTACTTATGCCTACTTCTGTAGGTCTTCATCCAAAGCACGTTTTTTGTAAGTAGTTAGTTCTAACTGTCCTGTTGAAGTTTAACTGGAATTTAACCTAAAAGGATTTGAGAAACGTGATTAGTTGACAATAGGCCTATGATATTGGCCGACCTCTCATCTTGCGCTGCACAGAATATCAAATTTCAACAACCCTCTGAGAAAGAAGTGTTTAACATCACCAGTACCACATCCTTAAGATGTATACAGTATCTTGTCATAAGCCAACATGACTCCAAGAGACAGGTTGGATTGTCTGACTCAAATATGGGACAAATCCACTTTTTTTCTAAATTAGTGGTGTTTGATTTTGTTGATCAAATGTGGGACATGATTGTTTGGTTGAGGGAACAAAGGGACAAAATGCATGGGATTGTCCTACACAAACTGGGACATGTGGTTACCCTAGCCACATGTGGTGTGTTTTGTTGTTGGTTGAGAGTGATATGTGGTATGCGTTGTAAATAAATAGTTGTGTAATAAAACAAATAAAAAATAAGTTAGTTAATTATCATTCTTGATACAAAAAAAATACATTAAAAAAAGAACCGGGTCCCCTGTTTTACCACAAGACTGTGAATAAGCTGAACCAATGCCAAGGCATACACTTGTTGGGCTAATGCAAGTCTTTAGGTGCTAATGCAAGTCTTCTAAGAGCTCAGACACACCGGTAGGATTGTCAAACCTTTGCCTGCCGACAGTACTTAGCACCTTTGAACAGTGTCGGCAGTCAATCTCTTTTGTGTTCACATAGCAAAGACCTTGAAGTCGGCAGCCACTCAGCCTTGTTAAAATACTCCAAACCAGAAGGTGGAAGTAGCGTTGTTTGGCATTGCATGGCCGTGTGTGTTGCTTTATGGTCTAGTCAATTCTAGCTAGCTAACTAGCTCCGCTGATGTTGCTATAGTTCTAGAAATCCCTTGTTGATATTAGCCAAATAGCCACAGCTATATAACTAGCTAGCAAGATGACAAATAAACAATTTAATACAGCGCATAGATACATGTTTAACTAGCTGGCTAACCTTAGTGTTGCCCAGGCCCTCTACTGCTACCAATTAATGCCAGGGAAGATGGCACAAACGGGGCAGTTACATTGGGCAGAGCAAGAGCTCATTCCGTTTCCACCAATAGCAAGCGCGAGGGGACTGGTCTGGTTTTGAAGTTCGAGCAGGCAACTGTGTGTTTCTGAGATTACTTTAATCCCCGGTGAATGGCGGACAGTTGCTGGACTGTAAATAACGAGTGTGTGTAGAGTATAAACTGTGTGAGTGGCTAAGAAGAGTTGATCATCAAGTGACGAGACCAGATAACGACATCTATACCAGCAATTCTAGAGTTACTGTGTGTTCAGAGTAGCTATTGAGACAGTTGTATTGTGTGTCAGAGTAGTTTTGGGCTCATGACGAAACGTCATCTGGCTTGCGCTCTGTTTCCTACCACTGCACTGAATACGGACCGCTCTTGCATGCATTTGTTACTCCCGCTCCCAGAACTCACACACACCCACACACAGACACAGAGAAGCACAAGGACTGCACTTGCTCTTGTTCATCTAGTCCCGTTGAGGGACGAAGCCCTGCAACGTAGTAAGATAATTGTTACATTTCAGAGCTTTGAATAATAATGAGTGGTACTCCAGGTTTTTAAAGGTTGCAACCAGGTTATACTTTATTGAATGTTTATATTTTTTCTGATGTTTGATTACTGAGTTAACTATGAGTTAATGAATTCTAGTTCTCGTGCATGATGCCATACTGATTGGTTTTGTTTCTGAATTGTATTGCACCATACTATTTGTGTTTATTCTGAGTTATATGCCTTACATTTGTTTCCAGTCTAAAGAGTTATATTTCTGTATATTACTGAATTAAGCCCAAAGGTAATTTGTACTGTAAAAATATAATACATTTTCCAAATACAAAATATGACAATTGCCTTCCTTTGGTTATTTTTGAGTATTTGGTCACCCCTTTTTTACATGCTACAAAGCTCAGTTACTGTAGGGACACAGTAGGGGGGTTACATTAGCTAAATGATTCGCATGATTCGCTAGCTAGCTGTTGTGCTAGCTAAGTAAAGTAAAGACACTGCATTTGCTCTCGGCAGCCAGCTACAGGCACCTGCTTCATGGGAAGCCATTGTGATTTAATTATAATGTTACTAGCTACAGTGGCCAGATAGCTGGCTTGGTAAAGCATTTAGTGGTGTGCATTGTGCTGCACTTACTACCACATCCGTTTTATATGAAGTCTGTGTGACTGTCTTGCTCAGTTAGCAAGCTAACGTTAGCCAGCTAGCTAGCTAACTAATACGTCAAGAAAACTTGCTCAAGAACAAAGATGTAGGCCCTATTATGCAGCTCTATTGTTTTAGTTAGAACAATTCTGATGAAAAGAAGGTGGATTTGACTGGAAAAAGTGCCCTATTTTTTCATTTTTCTTGTCACTCATGTCGGTTCTCCACATGTAAGTTTGTGCCATCTGATTGGCTCAAAGTCAAGTTGTCGGCCACTGCCGACTATTGTGATTGTACAAGTAGAAACAACAAGTTCGTCGTTACCATGTCAGTGCACAGGAGGTACGTATTTTGTTCTAGTAAGAACAAAATACGTATTAAAGTATTAAAGAGAAGGAATGGCCTCCTACTGTGATCTATCGGCAGTCAAATTCTCGGTGTGTTTAATACTTAAGGAGCCATCATGACCTGCATTAAAATAGTTTGAAATCTTTCAAATATTTGAAAGAAAACAATTACTATTTGAATTCAAGTCTGGTGCCAGACATCCACTACTGCCATTGTGGCCTTGAGCAAGGCATTTAACCCCTAACTACTACAAGGGTAGTGCTCTGAGACTGATCCCAGCCTGTTGTGTGTTGTGTGTCAGGAGGTTGGATAGATTGACAGTTTCCGTTGTAGAAAATATTCTACAAAACGTATATTTTGAAAACTGCTTTTCACTGATAAATGTGTTATGAATGTTGTTATGAAAGATACTGCAATACTCATAAAGGTATCATGCCTGGTCATGAAGGTGTTATGAATTCCTTATGTACAGTGCCTTCAGAAAGTATTCATACCCTTGACTTATTCCACATTTTGTTTTGTTACAACCTGAATTTAAAATTGTTAATTTTTGTACCTTTTTTTTTACAAATGTATTGAAAATTAAATAAATAAATATCTCATTTAGGTAAGTATTCACATGCCTTAGTCAATACATGTTAGAATCACCTTTAGCAGTGATTACAGTTTTGAGTCTTTATGGGTAAGTCTCTAAGAGCTTTGCACACCTGGATTATACAATATTTTCACATTATTCTTCAAGCTCTGTCAAGTATTTTGTGGATTGTTGCTATACATTTTGATGTCTTGCCATAGATTTTCAAGCCAATTTATGTAAAAACTGTAACTAAGCCACTCAGGAACATTCAATATCATCTTGGTAAGCAACTCCAGCAAATATTTGGCCTTGTGTTTTAGGTTATTGTCCTGCTGAAAGGTTAACGTGTCTCCCAGTGTCTGTTGGAAAGCAGACTGAACCCGATTTTCCTCTGGGATGCTTAGCTCTATTCTATGATGCTGAGCTCTATTCCATATATGTTTATTCTAGAAAACTCTCTAGTCCTTGAATATGACAAGCATACCCATAACATGATGCAGCCACCGCCATGCTTGAAAATATGAAGAGTGGTAGTCAGTGATGTATTGTGTTGGATTTGCCCCAAACCTAATGCTTTGTATTCAGGACTTAAAGTTAATTTCTTTGCCACATTTTGTGCAGTATTACTTTAGTGCCCTATTGAAAAACAATGTTTTATTCTGTACAGGCTTCCTTCTTTTCACTCTGTCATTTAGGTTAGTATTGTGGAGTAACTACAGTACAATTTTGTTTTCTCCTATCACAGCCATTAAACTCTAACTATTTTAAAGTCACCATTTATCACGACTCAGGATATGACCCAGATGCAGACACAGGAGGCGGATAGTACAGTTCTCAATAATTTATTATAACACGGGACAAAGGGCAGGTCGAGGACAGGCAGGGGTTCGTAATCAGGTCAGAGTCAGGCAGGTACATGACGGCAGGCAGGCTCGGGGTCAGGGCAGGCAGAATGGTCAGAACCGGGAAAACTAGGAAACAAACACTTGAGAAACAGGAAAACAGGAACGCACACTGGTAAGACCTGACAAGACAAGACGAACTGGCAACAGACAAACAGAGAACACAGGTATAAATGCTCAGGGGATAATGGGGAAGATGGGCAACACCTGGAAGGGGGTGGAGACAAGCACAAAGACAGGTGAAACCGATCAGGGTGTGACACCATTGGCAACTTGCAGGGGCATGTATTCATGGATGCCAAGGGAAGCCAGGCTCGCCCCCAAAAATGACCAAGAAAAAAATGAATAAAACATACAAAATCATTTTTCTTTTGTCTATCGGTGTTTCATAAATGTTCTTCAATTCGCAAGAGGCTGAATGTATCTCACCGGCGAAAGCATCCAAGCGAACAAACAGCGCCCCTCTGTCTCTGTATGTGTATGCCCATCTATGTTGTCTGGTCAAAAAGAGTATGACATTGTTGCCAAATGCTGCCCTTGGCGAGCATTTGGCCTCCCTTGATAAAAAATGAATTAAAATAATAGCCAATCAGCGTTGAGCTGGTACTGGCACACAAAAAATGACGTTTTAAGGGAAGACAGTTTGATTTGGCTTCAGACCAATCAAATCACATTAGAAGCCAAATGTCATTGACATAACTTGAATTGTTGCATCCTGTTGTGTCATTGTCCTCCGGTGGCTAGCTAGCTAAAATTGGGTGACTAGCTTTCCGAAATTAGCCATTGATGGAGATAGGGATTTTGACTTGTGGTTTTACTCAATTCTCCGTACATGCCAATGATTATAACGTTGATTCTGATCCAACCATGAATTCATACATTGTGCCCCTGGCCTGAGAGGATGGCAATTCAACATGTAGCTAGATGTAGTAATGTTAGGCTAATGTTAACTAGCTGGCCTGGCGCATTGTTGCTCATGAAAGGAATTTAGGCTAGCGAGCCAGCATTTTAGCCAGGAAGCCTAGGACAACAAAAACTAAACGTGTGTATGACAGAGCCATAGACCGTTTAGGCAACATGAGATGAAGATGGCGTTGGTGTTCATCTACAAGTAGGATGAGTCAACATGTTTTTTCTACTTACACACACACACACACACACACATAAATCAGTACCATGGACAGCCATCATATTTAGATTACATTGATTGGACTAAATCGTTTTTGGTATCTTTTAGTTGTCACTGCATTAGACTAAGCATACGGGATTAGATTATGTTGAAATATTGCTGGAATAGTGGAGGCATCGTCTGTTTTCTTTGTGACTTGCAGTAACTCCCTGTGGTTCTAAATCTATAGTGTTTAGTAGTCTGAAAATCTCAGAAACATTAACTATCTTGACCATGCTGTAGGTCATGTAACTGTTTGTTACATGCAATATGTTGGTCTCCGGTTTTGTGATGAAACAATGGTGTGGTTGAATTTATTCTGCCACTGTGTCTTCTTATTGTCTCTGCCTTAGGCCTATATATCATGGTGTCAAGGCATATGAACTAACAAGTTATAGAGCAAATTACACAATTATCACAACACATAGGTTGTAATATGTATATATTTTTGGGTCTTGGCTTCC
Source organism: Salvelinus namaycush (assembly GCF_016432855.1). Classification (NCBI taxonomy): domain Eukaryota; kingdom Metazoa; phylum Chordata; class Actinopteri; order Salmoniformes; family Salmonidae; genus Salvelinus; species Salvelinus namaycush. The sequence continues at coordinate 26,565,096 of NC_052333.1, forward strand.
CTGGTGATTTTACCCACATACCGATACTGGCCTCATGGTGAAATCTCTGAGCGGTTTCCTCTCCGGCAACTGCGTTAGGAGAGACGCATGTATCTTTGTAGTGAATGGGTGTATTGATACACCATCTACAAAATAGGTGCCCTTTTTTACGAGGCATTAAAATACCTCCCTCTAATCTGTGTTTGAAATCCACTGCTCGAATGAGGGACCTTACAGATAATTGTCAGTATGGGGTACAGAGATGAGGCAGTTATTCTAAAATCATGTGAAACACTATTATTGCACATATATTGAGTCCATGCAACCTATTATGTGACTTGTTAAACAAATTTTTACTCCTGAACTAATTTAGGCTTGCCATAACAAAGGGCTTAAATGACTCAAGACATTTCAGATGTTCTTTTTTAATTAATTTGTAAACATTTCTAACAACATAATTCCACTTTGACATTATGGGGTATTGTGTGTAGGCCAGTGACACACGTTTTTAAAATTCAGGCTGTAACACAACAAAATGTGTAAAAAGTCAAGTGGTTGAATACTTTCTGAAGGGGCTGTATTTATTTTTTCAGTTTGCGGAAGTTTATATCTGTAAATAATAACCATGTTAAACTATATAAAAACATCTTTACATTCGTACACTACCAACCCATTTTGACATGTTTAGTGTTGGAGTGATAGTTTACACTGGACCACATGACTATAATGTCACCTGTAGTTGTTTTTAATAATTTTTTATAACATATTTTTTTATTAATGCATTTTTAATGCATTAATGCTTCCGATGACAAAAATAGTATTTTTTGTTGGTTTTTCAGCTTTTTTGTTACATATACAGTACCAGTCAAAAGTTTGGACACGCCTACTCATTCAAGGGTTTTTCTAAATAGAAGAATACTAGTGAAGACATCAAAACTATGAAATAACACATATGGAATCATGTAGTAACCAAAAACAATGTTAAACATATCAAAATAATATTTTATATTTCTTCAAGATTCTTCAAGGTAGCTACCCAAATTAGCCAGTTATAATGTATCCACAATATTCACAATCTCTTTAGGTGCTGAGGGTGATAGTTACCACCAAAGCTCACACAGTCATTCATCCCACATACAAACAGTATGCAGTAAAGGTCTTCACGGGTCCCTCAGAACCTGTATTCTGACCCTACCGGGGTTCCAAACAGGTCTGGGTCCAAAATTCAAACGTGTCCCTCCAGTCCAGGTTGGTTCCTGTTTGACTTTCTCTGGTCTATGTAACTACAGTTGATATACCCAAGTGAACCCGACCATGGCTCTCCATAGCCTATATCCTATTTATTTTTTAAGGCAAAGTTTTTGACAACAGAAAAGACTAGTGTCTGCCAGAACTGATTTTAGGGAAATAATCTATATACATGCATCAGTTGACACTGCACGTGTTGGACACTTTGTATCATGGCATGTTGAGACTTGATGCCCCTCACACATACAGTACGGGTCAAAAGTTTGGACACACCTACTCATTCAATGTTTTTTCTTTATTTTTTACTATTTTCTATATTGTATGATAATAGTTAAGACATCAACACAATGAAATAACACATGGAATCATGAAGTAACCAAAAAAGTGTTAAACAAATTAAAGTATATTTATATTTGAGATTCTTCAAAGTAGGCACCCTTTGCCTTGATGGCAGCTTTGCACACTCTTGGCATTCTCTCAACCAGCTTCACCTGGAATGCTTTTCCAACAGTCTTGAAGGAGTTCCCACATATGCTGAGCACTTGTTGGCTGCTTTTCCTTCACTCTGCGGTCCAACTCATCCCAAACCATCTCAACTGAGTTGAGGTCGGGTGATTGTGGAGGCCAGGCCATCTGATGCAGCACTCTCACTCTTCTTCTTGGTCAAATAGCCCTTACATAGCCTGGAGGTGTGTTGTGTCATTGTCCTGTTGAAAAACAAATGTTTGTCCCACTAAGTGCAAACCAGATGGGATGGTGTATTGCTGCAGAATGCTGTGGTTTATTTGCAGCAATTCGAGCACGAAGGCCTGATTCACTCAGTGAACTTAGCTGTCATCAAGGCTGTCATCAAGGCAAAGGGTGGCTACTTTGATGAATCTCAAATATAAAATATATTTTGATTTGTTTAACACTTTTTTGGTTCCTACATGATTCCATATGTGTTATTTCATAGTTTTGATGTCTTCACTATTATTCTACAATGTAGAAAATAGTAAAAATGGAAGAAAACCCCTTGAATGAGTAGGTGTGTCCAGACTTTTGACTGGTACTGTATATATAACTGGTAAATGTACCTCTGTTCCTTGACCCAGACCAGCCATGGTTCTTATAACCTCAGATCATCCCAACTACACAGTAAATCAAGGATAGTTGAAATCCCAATGTTAAAGACATTTGGCTTAAATTGACTCTACTGGGAGTTATATTAACCCTCAAGAGACCCTGAAGTTAGTGTTGACAACTGGAGTTGATTGGGACAGAGTACTTTTAACTCCATTAAGAGTAACCAGAGACAGGGAGTTAAATCAGATGTGATTTTTTAAATTGTTTTTTCATTATCTGTTTTTTGCATGTACTTTGATTGTTTTTGATTTTATGCTAAACATTTTTCTAAACTAATCCAATCTTTAAGTGGTTGGATTTATAGCAACAGTTAGTGAGATAGTTGTTCCAGTTTACATGGTGTGTAGGTAGTCTCCAAATACTGTATTTTCTTCCCTACTATGACATGTATGCTAAATGCAAATTTGGGGAAATGTAAAAGGGCTGGATAACTTCCTGCAAGTTGGATTCCAATAGAGATTGGATATTACATTGCAAACCACTATAATGTTACAAATTAAGAAATATTTAAATATAGCTTTACACCCTTATAACTCAAAGGACGTCAACTGAAAGAGAAATGTACTCGGCTGGAGTTGATTGTTAATGCAAAAATTTAAAAAAATGTAAAAGATTAAAAATGACACTTAAAATAGAATTTGGAGTTCAATTTAAGCAACTCTCGGCGAGTTGGATAATTCCTCCAGTTATTGTCGTTTGAATACCAAAGATATAAACACCTTGACCAGAGTAGTTTTAATGCAAAATGCGGGTGGGACGCTATAAACTTCCAAATAGTGTTACATTTGACTCCATAAAGTTGAACGAACTCTTGCGATTTTACTGTGTAAGTTAAGTTGCTATACCAGGTGCCAAGGGCCAGACCACAGAACTTGGTACAACAGCTTTTAGTTTTCACATTTTCTTGATCTTGGCATAATCTCCAGAATTTGTTCGATTTAGAGTACTTTATCCAGATAGAGGAGTTCAAGGCTAAAGCTACCCTTTTCAGGTCTGGATGACAAAGCCTTCATGTTTTACAATGATGGTGGGCATTTATTGATATTTCTGTTTTTATGCAGCACTGTAGTTGTTTTAAATGGATCAAATATGCCTCCCTTTGGAAAGAAGTATTCAAACATCAATGGAACATTCCGGTTAAATAAAATATATTCCATAGTAGTCCATTGTGTGCAGTGGCTTTTGTCTTGGCCTTGTATTGTTTTACACAAGCTCTTTCCTGTTGCTAATCTGGCCACTTTCTTATAACCTTTTGTGAGTATGTCAGATCGCTACTTTTAAACATTACTCTGTCCCAGTTTGTTCCACCCTAGCAGTCATGTAGTAGAGCAATGGATGTATTCAGATGTACGCAGGTCTTTTGAGGCTAATGTATTGACTAAAGTCTATACTTAGCTGCAGATGACCTCTTGATTTAAACTCCCTCAACTCATTAACAACTAAGTGAACACAATCAAGTGCTGTGGTTCCCAATGCTACCCAATAAAACCTGATTCATGTGGCCTGGCCATTGGTCTTGGTTACTATATAAAGACCTACAACTATTACCAGGTAGACTCCACTCACAGGTATGCTATCATTGTTCAGAATAAGAAGTGTGTGTGCATGAGGTGAAGTGGTGAAGTTTATGAACAAACACATGAATATACATGAATATTGCTATGGGGGGGGGGGGGGGGGGGGGTTGATAGAATTCCAGCCTTGGACGGTTGATATGTTTTGGCACGATTTTCCATTAATCACTTCAATGGAGCATTTCTACTTCATACCCCGTTAGCGTTAGCATGGATTTGACCATGGTTGTGATGTGAATTAGATCAATTGTTTACAGGTGTGGGGGTGTGAGGCTGTGAGAGCAGTGTGGACAATGCTGTGGTGCTGAAATGGTTTGAACTCCCTAGACACTGGGGAGCACTTAAGGACAGCGGCATGGTGCTGAAGTGGGTCAATCCACTAGGCGGGCGGCATAGGTATACAGTACCAGTCAAAAATCTGGACACACCTACTCATTCAAGGTTTTTTCTTTATTTTCACTATTTTCTACATTGTAGAATAATAGTGAAGACATCACTACTATGAAATAACACATATGGACACATATTCTACAATGTAAAAAATAAAGAAAAACCCTTGAATGAGTAAGTGTGTCCAAACTTTTGACTGGTACTGTACCTGTGCGGACAGACACGACATACAGATACATGCATTCAAAAGTGTGAAGTGGAATCTGAATTCCTGATATCACTTTATATTAAGTTACTCTATAAACAATGCTGAAGCTACTACAGTAACAACATTGCACAACATAATAAAACAATTTACATAATTAAAAAAATCCCCATCAATCCACTGCATCCGGCAATAACGCACATCCACAGCTGCGGTGAAAGGTGGCAGAGCCAGAGCAGTGTTTATCAGACCATGAGCCTTCCCGAAAATCGGTCTTCTCACGAAAACGTCTGTAGCGTCCGAACAGTTTGGCCTAAACTATCATGGCCACTCCATTGAAAGATGAGACTCTAACAAACACGATGGTGTTCTCCGTTTTGCTCAAGGACATGCACAAGTCTTTCAAGCCTCGTCTGAAGGTCCCGGTACCAGTTTAAAAAAATTATGGAAGTATATATGGAGATAGTTTACTGCCTAAAATAATAGGATAATTACATGAAAAAAAAATCTGGGGAAAAAATGGATTCTTTCTTATATCTCTCAGATATAGGACAGACACGTCACAACAAACTTCTTTAGAATCTGTTATTCACTGTGTTTCTATTGGCTAATAGCAGTAATGCCAAATTCAATGTTTTATCCCCCCCCCCAAAAAAAATATTTTTTTGATACCTTAAGGGGTCTTAAAATTCAAACTCAAATAGCTAAGTGATCCTTGTTATAACCAGCTGAAAACAAATCCATATGTTAGTTTAGAAAAATTGAGAGAGTGGGAGAGAGTGAAATGCAGGGGAGGAAAGGGAAGGAAATAGGGACAGATGGGTAAAAAGAGAGGGGGAGGGGTAAGCCATAAGGAAAAAATATGATTGTTTCATAGTCACAGAATAATGTTCCCGGTGTGTAGTGGTCAAGGTTATCACAAGCCCACACAAAACTACAGTGGTGGAATATCTACTTTCTACTTTTGGAATCTGCAGGGCCTCCTACATACTACATGCGATATTGTACATTTAAAGACTAGAGAGGACAAGAGAGGGAGGAGACTAGTCACTTGTTCACGTTTATCAGGGTTGCCATGGAGACAGTGTGGGCTTCACTTAAAAAATAGTGCCCTTCTTTCCTTTAGTTCCTCCCCCTTCTACTATCTCTCTCTTCCACCTTTTCCACTGTCAATGGTTCACAAACCTCAATTTCCCCTTTAGGTAGCTAGTTCTATCAGATGTTCTCTTCTCTTCCTCTCCTTTGGAACGCTAGCCCTATCCTCTCTCGAACCCATTTTCCTCTTTCCATTTCTCTCTTCATCCTGCTTGGAATCTCTCGCTCTATCTTTTGCAGATCATCTTTACCTCCAGCAGTCCCTTACAGTCTATTCTTTTGTCAGTTGCCATGGCGATGGGCTGGGTGTGTGTGTGTGAGTGAGAGCGAGCGAGTGAAGGAGTGGGTGTTGCGGAAGTGACATCGCCAGAGCAAAATTTTAGCTTCCTGTGCACTCCTTCTCTATTTCTGGATGTGCAACTTTAACAGTGCACAAAATATGACACACAGTCAAATTGTATATACAGTATTGCATTCTTGTATGAAAATCACCATACCTCCAAGTAGGTGGATAATAATTGTGTTGCTTGGCTATCCTCCCAGCACAATGAATGGGCAAATTACAGAAATGGTTCTCTATTATTATTTTTATCATTGTCATTGCACCAATGGAGAATTAACACAGAATTTAAATGTCACATACCTTTCCATAAACATTTGCTATATTGCCAAATACAATACACAAGAGTATGTCCATTTTATTAATGTCAATGTTGTAGTTTTTGTCGTGCATCCCTGTCTCCTAGATTTGAGCACACTGCTGTGGTACGTATAGACTTATTGCGTAACATTAAAGGTGCACTATTCAGCCTTTAAAAAATGTATTTATCTGTAGTATTTGAAGAATGCTGCTTAGTCTACTACTTCTGTACTTTATTATAACACCCCAAAATAAATGGTGCAGGGATGCGTGGTGGTGTTCAATTGTTTGTTTTCATCTACTGAGAAAGACAACTAATCGTGAAAGAGGATTAGCTGTTTGTATCTCCAACTTGCCAGTAAACAAGCAACTTATTGTATATAAAATGATATATTATTAGTAAGCCTTGTCCGAGCCAGAACAGCCCACTTGGTCAGGAGCCAGTTTCTGTATCATGAGGCAGCACAGATATATATCAGGTCTCTTACTTTTTTGTCAAAAGACACCGCTGTCTTTCTATCTCATGGAAGTTTCTGAATTGAGGACAGGTCTATTTTATTTTCAGGACAATCAGTAGACCTGATTGCCAACTCTATTTCTAACAAGTAAAAAATGGAAGCTCTGCTGCTACCTCCTGGAGAAAAAATAAAGTATTATTTTTCTGGCATTGTCAATTGTGCTATTGATCCTAGCTGCTGTGCTGTTCTTTTCCTATATAAAAAAGTTAATTCACTAATTCATATTTATCTCATTCTAAGATGGAAGGTGTGCCTCCCCGTTGTCCTCGCGGCCCCAGACCCCTTCCAATGGGCTGGCTTATGATTCCCCCGGTTGGAACCTACGCCGCTCGATGAGAACCGGGAGTCAGCGCTACATGTTTGACCAGGAGGAGGTAGGATGAATACCTACATCTTGTTCACCAGAGACAAACACATGCAGGACATGGCAGACAACCACAGTCCTGCTGATTTTCATTTCTCCCTAGCTCTTAATTGGTCAGTGAATGTATTTGATTGACTAGAGAGTCTACCTGATGGGTTGATAGTCCACATTGATCACTGATTTATTTACCTACAGGTACAGTATATTTGGAAAGTATTCAGACCCCTTCAATATTTCCACATTTTGTTATTGTTACAGCCTTATTCTAAAATGGATAAAATAAATGTTTTTCCTCATAAATCTACACACAATACCCAATAATGACAAAGCGAAAACAGGATTTTAGAAACATTTTCAAATTTATAATTTTTTAATAACAAAAATACCTTATTTACATAAGTATTCAAATACTTTGCTATGATACTCGAAATTGAGCTCAGGTGCGTCCTGTTACCATTGATCATCCTTGAGATGTTTCTAGAACTTGATTGGAATTCACCTGTGTGGACATGATTTGGAAAGGTACACACCTGTCTATATAAGGTCCCACAGTTGACAGTGCATGTCAGAGCAAAAACCAAGTCATGAGGTCGAAGGAATTGTCTGTAGAGCTCCGAGATAGGATTGTGTCGAGGCATAGATCTGGGAACCAAGACGGTCCCCAAGAACAAAGTGGCCTCCATCAATCTTAAATGGACAAAGTTTTGAACCACCAAGACTCTTCATAGAGCTGGTCGCCCAGCCAAACTGAGCAGTTTGGGGAGAAGGGCCTTGGTCAGGGAGGTGACCAAGAACCCGATGGTCACTCTGACAGGGCTCCAGAGTTGCTCTGTGGAGATGGGAGGAACTTTCCTGAAGGACAACCATCTCTGCAGCACTCCACCAATCAGGCCTTTATGGTAGAGTGGCCAGACGGAAGCCACTCCTCAGTAAAAGGGTCATGACAGCCCGCTTGGAGTTTGCCAAAAGGCACCTAAAGGACTCTCAGACCATGAGAAAAAAGATTCTCTGGTCTGATGAAACCAAGATTGAACTCTTTGGCCTGAATGCCAAGCATCACATCTGGAGGAAACCGGGCACCATCCCTACGGTGAAGCATGGTAGTAGCAGCATCATGCTGTGGGGATGTTTTTCAGCGGCAGGGACTGGGAGAATAGTCAGGGTCGAGGGAAAGATGAACAGAGTATAGTAAAGATAGATCGTTGATGAAAGCCTGCTCCAGAGCACTCAGGACCTCAGATGGGGGCAAAGGTTCACCTTCCAATAGGACAACGACAAAAAGCACACAGCCAAGACAACGCAGGAGTTGCTTCGGGACAAGTCTCTGAATGTCCTTGAGTGGCCCAGCCAGTGCCCGGACTTGAACCCAATCAAACATCTCTTGAGAGACCTGAAAATAGCTCTGCAGCAACGCTCCCCATGCAATCTGACAGAGATTGAGAGGATCTGAAGAGAAGAATGGAAGAAACTCCCCAACAACAGGTGTGCCAAGCTTGTAGCGTCATACCCAAGATGACTCAAGGCTGTAATCACTGCCAAAGGTGATTCAACAAAGTACTGGGTAAAGAGTCTGAATACTTATGTAAATGTGATATCAGGTTTTTTTTGTAATACATTTGCAAACATTTGTAAAAACCTGTTTTTGCTTTGTCATTACGGGGTATTGTGTGTAGATTGATGAGGAAAAACACTATTTCATCAATTTTAGAATAAGGCTGTAACGTAACAAAATGTGGAAAAGGTCAAAGGGTCTGAATACTTTCCGAATGCACTGTATATGGGTATGGTGCACTAGCTTAACACACCTAACCCCTGTTTGGATTGGAGTGTTGTCCCTAACCAATAAAGGTACCATTTAGATAATTTGAGTAACCAGGCTAGGTCCTACTTTTTTTCTGTTACTGAACTTTCAGGGCCAAACCGTATTAAAGGTGATGTGTTTAAACTTTATAACGCTACTAGAGAGTCCATACACCAGGCTACCTAGGTCTTTATCAGTCTCCGATTGAGAGACAGGGGCGAAAAACGAGGTACCGCAGTGGGCAGCTAATACAGGTTGTATTGAATGAGGTGTCGAATGGGCGCCAAATTCTGATATTTTTACAGCACTAATTGTCTTTCACCTATCACATCAGAGCTCACGCAGAGCTGGTCTGATTGATCAAAATACCTTTGAGTGAAAAAAAGATCAGAATTGGCTGCCTGTGTAAACGCAGCCATAGAGCTGTACATCCACATTATATCCCTAGCGCAATTATTTATTTTAAGTTCTGTGTTTCCATTAGGTCCAAGTGGGGGTATTGAATTATTTAGTTAATATGAGGTGTCTCATCAAGTGGGTAAGAGCAGATTTAAGGAATAGCTAGTATAAAGAACAGCAAGCATGTTATTGTTTGATACCATTTTGTTGTATTTTTTTCTTTTCTTTCCCCTACTTGAATACTCCTATTTTACAACCCTTATATGGACTGATGCTGGAAATTAGCACAAGCTAATGCATTCATGATGCAATGCAATGTATCAGTGTTTTGTTAGTTCCGAGTAGGAAAGTAGAATTGGGCAGATTTGTGGAATACGTCACGGGCCCATCAATAACAGAGAAGCCCAGATGTGAGAGATGAAGTCCCAAAACTAGCCATTGGAGGGAGACATTATTCAGCTTTACAATGTGGTATCCCAAAATAATCGTTCCTCTTCTTAATTGATATGGCAGGTACTCTTACAAAGACCCCCCCAGTCAGGGAGACAATTTTTTATTGTAAATTGAACCTGATCGTAATCATACACAGGTGATTCATATGAATTGTTTGAGGGTTAGGGTTTTCTATGAAAATGAGAGGAATTCCTCTACTTATATAACCTTTTCCTTAAGTGTGTATCTAGATGGGATAGGGGATTACATTAATCTATTGATCTGAGAACATAGTGTACAAGCATTTAATATAGTTCATTATTAATTATAGTCATACAAAACATCCCCAATATGTATTTTACTTGCTGCACCTACTGGGGTAGTGCACTTAAAAAAGATGTGCAGTACTGTACTTCTGAATAAAGGAAAACAGCTATTCAACTTACATTCAACTTAGTAGATCTTAAGTCAATTGGAATGGCAATTTGTCATTGCTAATGTTACCTGAGCTCAATTTTTTGGTGTTTTCTGCTATTTACTATGGCACAGTATCACAATGTGAATAGAATTTCTCTCTCTAAACTTCAGCACTTTCTGGTGATGCAGTTACCAGTGCTGGCTCATGTCACCTGGCTGGGGAAATACCTGTGGGAGAAGCTATTTCGGACCACACACTCTTGTCGTTTCACTGTCCATTAGCCAAGGGCTCTTTGCCCCAGCTAACAGCAGAACCCATTAAATATAATGTACAGTAGCTCTCCAAGTTCATTGAGGTTGTGCTGAGACATCTACTTTTCTCTCTGTGGTATGTCAAACAACTGTATATAGTCAAATGAACTCAATGAAATATGTGGGATGGAATATTTTAATTCAGTGCAATATTTGGGAAAATGTTACAATTTCAACGAATAAGAGAAGCAACAAAGCTAGCATTTACAGAGAGCATAGGGGACATAAGAATGGCTCACAAATGATGTAATATGACACTTAATACAGTATGTGCGGCATGGTTTTAGAGGTCACAGTAACCTACAGTATATGATAAATTCATATTTTCAGAGACAAGGTCAACAAGCCTGATTTTGAAGAGATATTGGCAGCTCTGAAGTTTACATAGTTAAAGTGACTTGAGTTGCCTCCGGTCTCATGATTTCAGGAAATGATACAAGACTGATGGTTAGTAATATGATGAAATACAATACAAAACATTAAATACAATACAAACATTAAAGGTATAGTCTGGGATTTTGAAATCTTTACAATGGTAATTTAAATGAATGGATATTTATTTACCAATTGATTCCTAAAGAATATAACTTCTAAATGCATCATGAGCTTAGCACAACATCCGTTCTATATAATAATCCAAATAAGGTGACATTGTTTACAAGCAACACACATATAAACAATCAATGTATATTTTCTAAATGTGTAAAACGATAATGTGGATGTCAGTCTGTGCTGTTTAAGAATTTGAGAGGGTTTACATTTCCCTATCCCCATCCCTCAGCTGTATACCAATGCAAGTGGCAGTTTATTGTTTTATTAAACACCAGAATGTAGCTTTAATGCCAACCTATTCACTTTGTTAACTATTTGTTTCACATAGAGACAAAGTGCTTCTGGGTAAGGCTTTGCGTGTTGAAAAGCAATTTGACCTGTAAACCACATTGGGACTGTGTTGTGCTAGCCTTTATTTTAAGTGTGGGTGGAAAATGCCCCTGGTCCTTGAGATGCTCAACTCTCAACGATCTGGATTTCAGTAGGGGAGGTTTTCAGTTTATTGCTTTATTATGTTAAATACACAAATATCAAGTAATATGAAGCTAACTCTGAAACATTTACACCAGTGAAATTGACGTAAATAAATACAAATAAAAAACATTTAGCTTTGTTACACAACTAACTTTTTCTTATACATGATATGCTCTGGTTTGATATGATCATTTAGCATAAATGAAATGATCCATAGTTTAAGATCCTGTGCAATCACCTTTTTCTTACAGTACAACAGCTAAACAAAGTGAGGCTTTAGTGCCCAACACAAGTGATTTATACAGTATGTAGGAAAAGTGCTAGGAGGAGCGATGGTCAGGCGTGGAGTGTCCAAGGCACAATCTTTAGAGATGGGTTTTCAGCCGGACCTTGACCTATCTGACCTCCTGTTCTTACCTTAGGTTCACCCTTTACTGATGCATGAGCGTCGCTCAGGCTCTCAGCGCAGTGAGCGCACCAAGCTGCTCCGAAGGACAGTCAGTGTGCCGGTGGAGGGGAGAAATCAGCACCCTGAGATAGGTATGTAGAACCCATACCGAAAAGATTTGTACTGGATTGCAAAGTGCAAACTATGTAAGTGCATTGCAGTTCAATAGCACCAATTCAAATACATAGTTTTTTTTCTGGATATCTGCAAGCTCTGGTTTGGTACATGCATCCTTGCAGTTCCCAAGCCATTGTATTTGTTGGAGACAAATGAAATACAGCGCTATGAAAGCATACTGTTGGTTACCCTTCTTTTTTGCACTCCTTCTCTGTGCCTTTTTATGTGTCAGTGAAATCAAATTATATATTATAAACCCTCAGTAGCACACATTCAAGGTCACATCTCGAATACAGTAAATAAGAAGTGCCCACTTGCAGTTTAAGTACTGTAGTCTTTTGTTGTTTAAGTGATGCATTGACGTGATGCGCTATGTCAAACAACACTTTGACGGTATTGGTATTTGTCAGCTTCAAAATATTATAAGTATTTTTCATTATACTACTATACTACTACCACAAAACACCAGAAAACTGCCAAAAAAGAGTAGAACCAGCTCACCTGCTTTTACGCTATGATTTACCTATGAGATGTTCAATGTTTCTTTTGAAAAAAATGATTCAAAAGGAATAGTTTCACCATATTAAAATGAGAGTTCAGTTCACATAACAGGGTTGACCTTAAAATGAGGGACAGACGTAAATGAATCACTAATCACATGAAATAAATAATAATCTTCAGAAATTACTTTGTCAAAGCAATAAAATAAGTAGGGCTTTACAATGATGGTGAAAACTTGGAGAAATGTCAGGATTAAGTTAAATCTTCCTGGCAGTCACAGAGGGTGCATGGAGGCACATTTCAAAATGCTAAACTTTTGCACTTTAGCAAATCTGATTTATTGAATTATCCATATCCTGCCTCCAGCTGTTTGCTTAGAAATTCTAGGGACAATTAGGAGGCCTGCATCTTGTGACCGTAGCGTACGTGTAGGTATGTACGGCAGGACCAACTCGGAAAGATAGGTAGGAGCAAGCCCATGTAACGCTTTATAGGTTAACAGTAAAACCTTGAAATCAGCCCTTGCCTTAAAACTTCTACTTGCACACAATCCCAGATCCGGGAGCACCCCCATCAGTAAAAAAGCTGACTAGCATAGCCTAGCATAGCGTCACAAGTAAATACTAGCATCTAAATATCATTAAATCACAAGTCCAAGACACCAGATGAAAGATACACATCTTGTGAATCCAGCCATCATTTCTGATTTTTAAAATGTTTTACAGGGAAGACACAATATGTAAATCTATTAGCTAACCACGATAGCAAAAGACACAACTTTTTTTTCCCACCATTTTTTTCCTGCATAGGTAGCTATCACAATTTCGACCAAATAAAAATATAAATAGCCACTAACCAAGAAACAACTTCATCAGATGACAGTCTGATAACATATTTATTGTATAGCATATGTTTTGTTAGAAAAATGTGCATATTTCAGGTATAAATCATAGTTTACCATTGCAGCCACCATCACAACTCTCACCAAAGCAACTAGAATAACTACAGAGACCAACGTGAATTACCTAAATACTCATCATAAAACATTTATGAAAAATACACAGCGTACAGCAAATGAAAGACAAAGATCTTGTGAATCCAGCCAATATTTCAGATTTTTTAAGTGTTTTACAGCGAAAACACAATATAGCATTATATTAGCTTACTACAATAGCCAACCACACAACAGCATTGATTCAAGCCAACAATAGCGATAACGAATAAACCAGCAAAAGATAATAATTTTTTCACTAACCTTCTCAAACTTCTTCAGATGACAGTCCTATAACATCATATTACACAATACATATAGAGTTTGTTCGAAAATGTGCATATTTAGCGGCACAAATCGTGGTTATACAATGAGAATAGTAGCCAAGCTGCCAACAATATGTCGGGAGAAATCTTGGGAGAGGCACCTAATCTAATCAGTAACTAAATTTAAACTTGACTAAAAAATACAGGTTGGACAGCAAATGAAAGATACATTAGTTCGTAGTGCAATCGCTGTGTTAGATTTTTAAAATTAACGTTACTACGACATACAGCGTGCGTTAAAGCGAGACCGCACCGAAATTAATGGCGGAATATGAGTTTTACATTTTTCAACAGAACAACGAATTAACATCATAAATAGTTCTTACTTTTTAATGAGCTCCCATCAGAATCTTGGGCAAGTTGTCCTTTTTCCAAAAGAATCGTTGCTCGGTTGTAGATTGTCGCCTTCAACTTTGGAATTAGCAGTAAAGTAGCATTAGCCATGTGGGCCAGACGTGCCCAACTCCCTAGAACGCAGCACAAATAAATACCCGAAAATCGCAATATACTGATATAAACTGATATAACTCGGTTTAAAATAACAACATTATGATGTCTTTAACACCTATATCGAATAAAATCAGAGCCGGATATATCTAAGGGCTATAACGGGAGCTTTCTAGAACGCCATCCTGAGGTCTGTCTTGCGCCATGGCGAAGGGAAGAAAGAGAGGACCCCACGTTGCCAGCCCATTTATAAGGCCTCAGATCTGCCTAGCAACTCCATTCCAATTCTCACTATTTGCTGACATCCAGGGGAAGGCGTATGCAGTGCATCTCAACCAATAGAAGACATGCAAATTAATAAACCGACCTCAGAACAGCCTGCAGATTTCAGATTTCTCACTTCCTCATAGGAAAATTGCTCCAACTCGAGTTCTGTTTTACTCACAGATATAATTTAAACGGTTTTAGAAACTAGAGAGTGTTTTCTATCCAATAGTAATAATAATATGCATATTGTACGAGCAAGAATTGAGTACGAGGCAGTTTAATTTGGGAACGAAATTATTTAAAAGTGCAAACAGCACCCCCTATTGAGAAAAGGTTATTAACAGGAAGCCAGTGTAGGGAAGCTAGCACTGGAGTAATATGATCAAATTTCTTGGTTCTAGTCAGGATTCTAGCAGCCGTATTTAGCACTAACTGAAGTTTATTTAGTGCTTTATCCGGGTAGCCGGAAAGTAGAGCATTGCAGTAGTCTAACCTAGAAGTAACAAATGCATGGATTAATTTTTCTGCATCATTTTTGGACAGAAAATTTCTGATTTTTGCAATGTTACGTAGATGGAAAAAAGCTGTCATCCAAGCTACTCAATACTGTCCCTGCAGCCATAAGAAGTTAACAAGAAATTTGTGGAGTGGTTGAAAATTTTGATTTAATGACTCCAACCTAAGTGTATGTAAACTTCCGAATTCAACTGTATATACAGTACCAGTCAAAAGTTTGTACTCACCATTTCATTCAAGGGTTTTTCTTTATTTTTACAATTTTTTACATAGTAAAGTAATAGTGAAGACATCAAACTATGAAATAACACATGTGGAATCATGTAGTAAACAAAAAAGTGTTAAACAAATCAAAATATATTTTATATTTGAGATTTTTCAAAGTAGCCACCCTTTGCCTTGATGACAGTTTTGCACACTCTAGGCATTCTCTCAACCACCTTCATGAGGTAGTCACCTGGAATGTATTTTAATTAACAGGTGTGCCTTGTTAAACATAAATTTGCGGAATTTCATTCCTTCTTAATGTGTTTGAGCCAATCAGTTGTGTTGTGACAAGGTAGGGGTGGTGTACAGAATATAGCCCTATTTGGTAAAAGACCAAGTCCATATTATGGCAAGAATAGCTCAAATAAGCAAAGAGAAAGGACAGTCTTCATTACTTTAAGACATGAAGGTCTGTGAATCCGTAAAATTTCAAGAACTTTTAAAGTTAAAGTATTGTCTCAAAAACCATCAAGCACTATGATGAAACTGGCTCTCAAGTAACAGACACATCTCAACATCAACTGTTCAGAGGACACTGTGTGAATCAGGCCTTCATGGTCGAATTGCTGCAAAGAACCACTACTAAAGGACACCAATAAGAAGAAGAGACTTGCTTGGGCCAAGAAACACAAGCAATGGACATTAGACCGGTGGAAATATGTCCTTTGGTCTGATGAGTCCAAATTTTAGATTTTTGGTTCCAACCGCCTTGTCTTTGTGAGACGCAGAATAGGTGAACTGATGATCTCCGCATGTGTGGTTCCCACCGTGAAGCATGGAGGAGGTGTGATGGTATGGAGGTGCTTTGCTGATGACACTTTCAGTGATTTATTTAGAATTTAAGGCACACTTAAGCAGCATGGCTATCACAGCATTCTGCAGCGATACTCCATCCCATCTGGTTTGTGCTTAGCGGGACTATCATCTGTTTTTCAACAGGACAATGACTCAACACACCTCCAGGCTGTGTAAGGACTATTTGAGCAAGAAGGAGAGTGATGGAGTGCAGCATCAGATGACCTGGCCTCCACAATCACCCGACCTCAAACCAATTGAGATGGTTGGGATGAGTTGGACCGCAGAGTGAAGGAAAAGCAGCCAACAAGTTCTCAGCATATGTATGTGGGAACTCCTTGAAGACTATTGGAAAAGCATTCCAGGTGATGCTGGTTGAGAGAATGCCAAGAGTTTGCAAAGCTGTCATCAAGGAAAAGGGTGGCTACTTTGAATAATCCTTTTTGGGTTATTTCATAGTTTTGATGTCTTCACTATTATTCTACAATGTAGAAAATAGTAAAAATAAAGAAAAACCCTTGAATGAGTAGGTGTGTCCAAACTTTTGACTGGTACTGTATATATACAGTGCCCTCGAAGTATTCACTTACAAAACGTGGGTGATACAATTGGTGCTCTTGCAGTCGCAGCGCAACGAGGGAAGAACACCATCAGATGTTTTACACATCAGCAGTGTCCTGTGATTGGTTTGAATCTGTACTTTAACGATATCCTACAATACATTGGGCCCCATTTGGTCTATGTAAAAAAAGCAGCACTTGTGCCAAATGAGGTCCTACACTGCCCGTATGAAACTATAGGTTGTATGAAATTCATACAAATCAAACCTGAACTGTACATCAGTTCAAACATGCATCTTTCGTAATGCATGAATGCTTTTACACTGAACAATTTGATACTTTTCTAGATATTCCTAGTAACCAGTTTTGATGAAATAGGGTAATGCCCAATTCAAATGTGATTTTTTTTTTGTCTTGACATCAGCTGACAAGTGTCTTTTTGTGCCATTTTTTAAAATTTATTTGACCTTTATTTAACTAGGCAAGAGTTTAGAACAAATTCTTATTTTCAATGACAGCCTAGGAACAGTGGGTTAACCCTCCTTGATCAGGGGCAGAACAACAGAGTTTTACCTTGTCAGCTTGGGGATCGATCTTGCAACCTTTTGATTACAAGTCCAACGCTCTAACCAATAGGCTACCTTTCGCCCCAAACTAGCCAGTTTTAGTAGCAATTACGTATCAGGCATTTTAATAGTCCAGGAGATGAGCACAGATAAACCTTGATATGATAATAGGCATTTTCCGTGTATGTTTAAAATAAAGGAATTATAATAATATAGTGGGGGGAAATAAACTGATACTGCAACATTACCGAGGTCAAAGTACATCTCTCTCCTAATGGTAACCATGGTAATAACCAGGCTGAAGTCTGTTAAATAGTAACCCGTTCAGTTTATTTTTACGCCACCATTGCTTTGACCTATCTCTCTTCTCACTCCATGTTCCTCTATTTTCCTCCTCTTCAAGTAAAAATCTCCTTTTGTGCTGCCTGCAGTTAAAAGGAGAATATTCATAGTCATACAGTACAGTTGTCATGGAAACTGGGAATACTGATTTATCCCCCACATGTCTGGCTTGGTTGGATCCAGGAACCATGATTGGCTAACACCGTCCCATCTGGACTAAACTACTGTAGAACATGGAACAGGTTGTCAGAATACAATTTTTGCAGTTATGTGTTCATTCAAAGATGTGTGTAATAAGAATCCTTCAGTTTAGTGAGGGTGTTTTGTTTAACAAAAGCCATCTGCATCAGTGGTTGAATTACGTGTTATACGTTTAGACCTACTCTATCCATTGTTGATCAACAACAAACTAGAATGGTCCAAACACACCAAGACAGTCGTGAAGAGGACACGACAAAGCCTATTCCCCCTCAGGAAACTAAAAAGATTTGGCATGGATCCTGAGATCCTCAAAAGGTTCTACAGCTGCAACATCGAGAGCATCGTGACTGGTTGCATCACTGCCTGGTAAGGCAACTGCTCGGCTTCTGACCGCAAGGCACTACATAGGGTAGTGCGTACGGCCCAGTACATCACTGGGGCTAAGCTGCCTGCCATCCAGGACCTCTACACCAGGCGGTGTCAGAGGAAGGCCCAAAAAAGAGTCAAAGACCCCAGCCACCCCAGTCATGGACTGTTCTCTCTACTACCACATGGCAAGCGGTACCGAAATGCCAAGTCTAGGACAAAAAGGCTTCTCAACAGTTTTTACCCTCAAGCCATAAGACTCCTGAACAGGTAATCAAATGGCTACCTGGACTATTTGCATTGTGTGCCCCCCCACCCCAACCCCTCCTTTTACGCTGCTGCTACTCTCTGTTTATCATATATGCATAGTCACTTTAACTATACATTCATGTACATACTACCTAATTGGGCCGACCAACCAGTGCTCCAGCACAGTGGCTAACCGGGCTATCTGCATTGTGTCCCACCCGCCAACCCCTCTTTTATGCTACTGCTACTCTCTGTTCATCATATATGCATAGCCACTTTAACCATATCTACATGTACATACTACCTCAATCAGCCTGACTAACCGGTGTCTGTATGTAGCCTCACAACTTTTATAGCCTCGCTACTGTATATAGCCTGTCTTTTTACTGTTGTTTTATTTCTTTACCTACCTATTGTTCACCTAATACCTTTTTTGCACTATTGGTTAGAGCCTGTAAGTAAGCATTTCACTGTATGGTTCTGTAAGGTTTACCTGTTGTATTCGGCGCACGTGACAAACTTTGATAGAAATGTAGGGCATGGAGTTTGCTTTCAATTCTTTCAGCATTCCAAGCCCAAACTTCACCGTAACCCTGTAGGAAAATTATATCTCTCAAAATGCTTAGCATTTTGTTTCTTGGTGTGGCAGCATGTGGGATGAAGTGCTGCTGCTACAGATCTACTAGATTCAGAGAGACAGCATTTGTGTGTAAGTGGTCTTCAATCCTGGTCCTTTGACACCCAGGATGTGTACAGTAGGTGTTTGTTCTAGCCCAGCTCGAACACAACTGATCAAGCCCTTGATTAGTTAAATCAGGTTTGTTATTACTGGTCTTCAACAAAGGGCTACACATCCAGTTGATCGCCAGGACCAGGGTTGAACAACACACGTCTGTGGGTAATAAATGAAGTGCACATGCTGCTGCTGCTGGAGGAGCATCTTTTGAACAGATGGAGATATCCTATGTAGTCAAATATGATTTATCAACCGTGTTGGTTGGTTTCCTAAGCCAATGCCTCAATGACAATGTATAACTGTCAGTATTCTTCAGAGACGGAATACATATAAATGACTGAAGAGTCAAATATAAAGGTCGACTGACAGTATGCTATAGCTGCCAAAATATCACCCTGTAGACACATATTTTCAAATACAGTGCCTTCAGAAAGTATTAATACCCCTTGACTTATTCCACATTTTGTGTTACAGCCTGAATTCAAAATGAATTAATGTTGTATTTTTCTACCCATCTGTACACAATACCCCTTAATGACAAACTGACTTTTTTTAATGTTTGCAAATTTATAAAAAAATATGTATACAGATATATCTCATTTACATAGGTATTCACACCCCTAAGTCAATACATGTTAGAATAACCTTTGGCAGGGATTACAGCTGTGAGGCTTTCTGGTAAGTGTCTAAGAGCTTTCCACACCTGGATTGTACAATATTTTCGCCATTATTCTTTTAAAAATTCTTCAAGTTCTGTCATTTTTAAGTCTTGCCATGGATTGTCAAACAGATTTAAGTGAAAACTGTAACTCGGCCACTCAGGAACATTCACTGTCTTCTTGGTAAGCAACTCCAGTGTAGATTTGACCTTGTGTTGTAGGTTATTGTCCTACTGAAAGGTGAATTCATCTCCCAATGTGTGGTGGAAAGCAGACTGAACTAGGATTTCCTCTGGGATTTTGCCTGTTCTTAACGCCATTCTGTTTCTTTTTTATCCTGAAAAACTGAGTCCATAACGATTGCAAGCATACCCATAACATGATCAAATCAAATCAATGCTTGAAAATATGGAGAGTGGTACTCAGTAATGTGTTGTATTGAATTTGCCCAAAACATAATACTTTGTATTCAGGAGAAAAATAGAATTGCTTTGCCAAATTTTTTACAGTATTACTTTAGTGCCTTGCTGCAAACAGGATGCATGTTTTGGAAGATTGTATTCTGTACAGACTTCCTTCTTTTCACTCTGTCAATTAGGTTAGTGTTGTGGAGTAACTACAATGTTGTTGATCCATCCTCAGTTTTCTCCTATCATGGCCATTAAACTCTGTATCTACTTTAAAGTCACCATTGGCCTCATGGTGAAATCCTTGAGCGGTTTCCTTCCTTTCCGGCAACTGAGCTAGGAACGACGCCTGTATCTTTGTAGTGACTGGGTGTATTGATACACCATTCAAAGTGTAATTAATAACTTCACCATGCTCAAATGGATAGCCAATGTCTGTTTTTTAACTTCCAATGCCTTCTTTGTGAGGCATTGGCAAACCTCACTGGTCTTTGTGGTTAAATCTGTGTTTGAAATTCATTGCTCGACTGAGGAACCTTACAGATAATTGCATGTATGGGGTACAGAGATGAGGTAGTCATTCAAAAATCATGTTAAACACTATTATTGCACAGTGAGTCCATGCAACTTAATATGTGACTTAAGCAATTCTTTAGGCTTGAATATATTTAGGCTTGCCATAACAGAGGTCGAATACTTGTTGACTCAAGACATTTCAGCTTTTCATATTTAATTAATTTGGAAACATTTGGAAAAACATAATTCAACTTTGACATTATGGGGTAAAGGTCAGTGATAAAAAATCTAAATTTAAAATCCATTTTAAAATCAGGCTGTAACACATCAAAATGTGAAAAAAAAGTCAAGGGGTGTGAATACTACACTAATTATTTTGAGTGCTGTGCTAACAAAGCAGAGGGAAACCATCAGATGGATTCCAGATGTTAGACAGACCATCACAATCAATCATGCATGAAATAACATAACTTGGTTTTAAATTGATTTATCCAGGGAACAAGGACATGGCTATTATTAAATAATATAATTACAGTGCATTCAGAAAGTATTCAGACCGCTTCCCGTTTTCCACATTTTGTTACGTTATAGCCTTGTTCTAAAATTGATGAACTAATTTTTTTCCTCATCAATCGACACACAATACCCCATAATGACAAAGGGAAAACAGGTTTTTAGAAATGTTGGCAAATTTGTAAAATGTTTTAAACAGAAATACCTTATTTACATAAGCTCAAGTGCATCCTGTTTCCACTGATCATCATTGACATGTTCCTACAGCTCGATTGGAGTCCACCTGTGGTAAATTCAATTGATTGGACATGATTTTGAAAGGCACACACCTTTCTACATAAGGTCCCACAGTTGACAGTGTAAAAACCAAGCCATGAGGTCGAAGGAATAAACATTTTGCATAAACATTTGCAGCATTAAATGTCCCCAAGAACACAGTGGCCTCCATTAATCTTAAATGGAAGAAGTGTGTAACCACCAATACTCTTCCTAGAGCTGGCCACCCGGCCAAACTAAGCAATCGGGGAGAACAGCTTTGGTCAGGGAGGTGACCAAGAACCCGATGGTCACTCTGACAGAGCTCCTGTCACGATCTATCACAAGGATGACGCTGGAGAGACGAAGCAGGTACGGGGAGTAACATTTAATAAATAACGGACATGGAACGAGACATAAACAGCGTTAGCAAACAAAAAACAATCAATGCAGAAGCGGGGAACAGAGCTGGGGAACTGACACATATAGGGGAGAAAATGAACACGTAATAAGAGAATCCAGGTGAGTCCAATAACGCTGATGCGCGTGACGAGGAAAGGCAGGTGTACGTGATGGATGGCAGGAGTGAGTGATGCAAGGCATTCTGGCGCCCTCAAGCGCCAGGGGAAGGGAAGAGCGGGAGCAGACGTGACAGTACCCCCCCTCTAGGGGCGCCACCCGGCGTCCCACCTGGGCGAACCGGCCGAGACATGGGCGCTGGGCAAGCCGGTTGAGGCGTGGAAGCCCGACGAACCGGCAGGAGCGTGAGAGCCTGGCGAGCCGGCTGAGGCATGGGAGCCTGACGATCCGGCTGAGTCAAGACGCCTGTCGATCCCGCTGAGGAAACCCGATGATCCGGTGGAGTGTGACGTGGGATGGGAAGCCACCGAGCCAACCGAGGCAATGAAACCTCTCGAGCCAGCCAGGGCATGAAAGCTCGACGGGCTGGCTTAGGCACCCCCGGTTCCATCGGCGGCAGAATCCACCCCCGACGTCACCGACAAAACAAAAAACAAACAAACAAAAAACTCCTGGACCGGCTGGGCAGACAAGAACTGACGATCCAGCTGAGGCCCGACGTGGGATGGGCGCCATCCGAGCCAACCGGGGCAAGGAAACCTCTCGAGCCTGCTAGGGCGTGGAAGCCCGACGAGCAGGCTAGGCACCCCCGGTTCCATCGGTGGTGACCCAGAGCCGATGCCACTATACCAACCAGAACGCCAGTACTCCCCGATGCTTCGTGTGATGGCTTCTGCATTCTGTCACGATCTATCACAAGGATGACGCTGGAGAGACGAAGCAGGTACGGGGAGTAACATTTAATAAATAACGGACATGGAACGAGACATAAACAGCGTTAGCAAACAAAAAACAATCAATGCAGAAGCGGGGAACAGAGCTGGGGAACTGACACATATAGGGGAGAAAATGAACACGTAATAAGAGAGTCCAGGTGAGTCCAATAACGCTGATGCGCGTGACGAGGAAAGGCAGGTGTACGTGATGGATGGCAGGTGTGAGTGATGCAAGGCATTCTGGCGCCCTCAAGCGCCAGGGGAAGGGAAGAGCGGGAGCAGACGTGACAGCTCCAGAGTTCCTCTGTGGAGATGGGAGAACCTTCCAGAAGGACAACCATCTCTGCAGCAATCCACCAATCAGGCCTTTATGGTAGTGACCAGACGGAAGTAAAAGGAACATGACAGCCGCTTGGAGTTTGCCAAAAGGCACCTAAAGTATTCTCAGACCATAATGAAACCAAGACTGAACTCTTTGGCCTGAATGCCAAGTGTCATGTCTGGAGGAAACGTGGCACCATCCCTACGGTGAAGCATGGTGGTGGCAGCATCATGCTGTGGGGATGTTTTTCAGTTGCAGGGACTGGGAGACTAGTCAGGATCGAGGGAAAGATGTACGGAGCAAAGTACAGAGAGATCCTTGATGAAACCTGCTCCAGAGCGCGCAGGACCTCAGGCTGGGGTAAAGGTTCACGTTACAAAAGAACAACGACCATAAGCACACAGCCATGAAAATGCAGGAGTGGGTTCGGGACAAGTCTCTGAATGTCCTTGAGTGGCCCAGACAGAGGCTGGACTTGAACCCGATCGAACATCTCTGAAGAGACCTGAAAATGGCTGTACAGCGACGTTCCCCATCGAGCCTAACAGCACTTGAGAGGATCTGGAGAGAAGAATGTGTGACACTCCCCAAATACAGGTGTGCCAAGCTTGTAGCCTTATAACCAAGAAGACTCGAGGCCGCAATCGCTGCCTAAGGTGCTTAGACAAAGTACTGAGAAAAGGGTCTGAATACTTATGTAATTGTGATATTTTTTTTTATACATTTGTAAAGAATTTAAAAAACTGTTTTTGCTTCGTCATGATGGGGTATTGTGTGTAGATTGATGAGGGGGGAAAACAAGGTAATCAATTTTAGAATAAGGCTGTAACATAACAAAATGTGGAAGAAGTCAAGGGGTCTGAATATAGCCAACTGTTATACGCTACACTATGGATTGTAGCCTTATGATAATACCAGCAATGAGGTGCATAATTGTTTTTCTCTCAGATGTGGGCACTTTTCAGACACAATTGAATGTTTTAGTCATGGGAGAGCTGTTTTCTTTAGCCAAAAATGAATGTGTAGTTGGTTGGCTGTGTCTGATTCGTTTGTGACCATTTAGTCTATCGTGCATCCTGTAAACCTATACCGTTATTGAGCACAACCTTCCCACACACTTTCCCCTCTCTCGTAACCTCATCTTGTTACGCTGCGTGTTTGTGTGTGCGCGAGAGCGAGAGACAGAGAGAGTATAATCGAGAGAGATTTCACCAATCACTTTACAACACCCCCTTCGCCTCTTTCTGACTATTTGCGTCTCAATCATCTCGATGCAAGTGACGGAGCTAGAGGAACAGCGACAAGAGAGATGGGCGACAATGTATACAAGATCACCAACCTGTGCGACGCCATCGATTAATCCATCTTTCCAAGCTACCGATAAAGTCTGACGCAGCACCACTGAGAAATATATTTGACGATAGAACAGAGGGAGCATCAAAGCTACAACTCTTTTGAATTAATTAGCCAGTTACTTTGGAATGTGATGCATTTACAATACATGTCGGTTTATTTTACTTCAATGAAGGATGGCAGACTACGGACGCGTCCTCATCTTCCCCGCTGCTATCAGCAAACAGAATGTAGTCTACGAATTGTAAAATA
Organism: Salvelinus namaycush; assembly: GCF_016432855.1. Taxonomy (NCBI): domain Eukaryota; kingdom Metazoa; phylum Chordata; class Actinopteri; order Salmoniformes; family Salmonidae; genus Salvelinus; species Salvelinus namaycush. Next base: position 26,589,888 of record NC_052333.1, read on the forward strand.
GTCCATTTTTTACGTATCTTCTGGATTTTGGGCATATGCGCGCATTGGAAAGGTATACGTCTATAGGCTATATTTTCTTTATTGATCGACAGACGTGGTGTGTAAGCGCAGATAACCTAGCTGTTGGCGTACACCCTAAATCTCTACACACGTTTCTTTATGTATGATAACCCCGACCTTGTCATATCGATGAAAGTAGGGGTGATTTATGTTACGCAATTCACCTATTTCAATACTGACACATCGTTCTGTGAATTTCAAACACATTTCTGATGGCTTGCAATAATCAGCAGTTTATTTCACAGAAATACTGAATGCATTTGACAAACAATTGACAGATTAGCCTACTTGTTTATGGATCATTATATTGATCATTAGGCTATCAGAGAGTGTTTTTAAAAAGAACGCCAGTTACGGTATTGAAAGAGTAATACGCTGCAAAAATAAACACAACAAAAAGATGAAAGAACGAGAAAACGGCAAAGGGGTCACATTTCAGCGTTGGGGTTGTGAGACAGTCGGAAGAGAAGGAACCGGGGTAAGAGACCAAGGAGACGCTGCGGCCAAGGAGCCTTCTGTGGGACTGCACGACAAGGAGCTACCGCTGCCAGCGTTGAAAAGCATGGCTTGGGGTTGGTGGAAGAAAGAATCGAATAATCTTGAGACATCATAACGATCATTATAACAATATACATCACGATATCTTTTGAGTAATAGGCCAACCACATTCTTGATTGTGTTAGAGGTGTGGCAAGTAGCCATTTAATACATATATATATTGGTCATTATTAGCATATTTTAACAAAGGCTATTTATAATGTGTAGTATTTACTAATATGTATAATCTAAAGTCTGTGTGCAAGTATATTTGAATAATAGCCTACTTGTATTCTTAGTTGCACTGACCATATAGCATTGTAATAATGGGATGTTTAGAAAGACATTAACACAGACACAAGCTAAGTCCATGTCACAAGCGACACAAACTCATTTGAAAACAGTACCCTGTTAATGTGCTTCTCCAAAATCTGCACACTGATGAGAACTGCCAGCAAGATGAACAGCCTTATCACTCATTGTCCTCAAAAATGCACAACACTTTGGCAAAGGACATGTGCTTACTTCACGGAGAGCTATCTTCATTTATTGAAAGTGTATTATCATAAATGCAATTGCACACACTTAAAGAACATCTACAGTAAAGGTGAACATTTTCAGATGCATACTAATTTAGCTTAAACTAATGAGATGCACACACTCCTATTCCTGTCCATTGTGATGTGAAGAGTACCAATTTGGTAGTGATAAAGGGGTATGGATATCAGGCACCTTTAAGTGTCTCAAATGTGGTCACAGAGAATACTGTTAAGCACAAGCTAATTTAAAAAGGAGAGGACCCTATACCCTATTACTGGACACATTCTCAGCCTACACATCTCAGCCTGTGTTGTGGACCAACAAAACCTGGAACCTTTCTACTAACCCCCCTGCTTAAGCAACTTGGAAACCAACCTTGACTCTGTTGACTCCCTGATATAACTCAGTTGTCGAGCTGCAGTACTTGGAAATCAACAACTCACAACCTGACTTTTGGGTAAGGCCTGTAAATCTATCAGCGTCTTTGATGATTTGTCCATGTAATCCTCTCCAATGTTGAATGTCAGAAGTGTCTAACTGAGACTGAATTGTAACTTTAAACTGCAATTACACTGAAGTTCCAATATATAGCCGCCTCGACAAGGGCCCTGTCCAGAAACAACCCCTAGCTCCAACCCCTATGGCCATGTGAATCTGAATTAATTTCATAGGTATAAGTGATATGGTAGTAGCTCTTTCACCCTCTGGTATGCTAGATGGAGCTGCTACCATATGGTTGTAACCTGTCCAATTCATGAAGTGCCCAGGGACTTCAACATGAAGTGCCCAGGGATTGTTTTTGGACCGGGCCGTGGGCTGTTGTGGAAAGAGAAGGATACAGAATAGAAATCTGGATAAACACAAGCCAATAAGGGGCAAGGGATGGGACTGGTCGGCTTGTATGTTACTGATTGCTCAAAAGTGTTATGGTAACATTAGTTTTGGCCTTGGCCATGCATGCCATGTACTGTTCAGAGGCTACCTGAACAGTCACATCACATCTTGATTTGTTGATGGAGGACCTGAGGCTCACAGTGTTGTTTTTACCAGTATTTCTTCCTGGTTAATGTATTGTAACCAATAATGTAGTGGAGTCTTTTTATATTTGGTGACTACCCTTATGCACCTATTATTCTAAATTAGCATTGTTAGTGTTAGCATTAGTGTTAGCGTTTGGTACTCTGCACCCTTTATATACCCCAACGTCTATGTCCGCCTTTTTAACCCTACATCCCTGCTTGTAACACTACAGTATACTTAGGTCCTTAGTTTGTTCCTGTTAAAACACTAGTCTTCCCATTTCCAAATTTTAGCCAGAATTAAATAATTACAGATGGTGGATTCTCCACAACTCGTTTTCAGAAGTTTTTGACGTGCACATTCTTGGTGTGTCCTGGATTGGAGAGAGTCGACACTTGATTTAGCAATAAGCAGTCTCATTCCATGAGCTGGATGATATTCCATCCAGGTTTGACACCTGCACTAAATGGGTCACACCATTGGACAGACAATTTCTAAACTCACTAGACCCAGGATGTGCTGCTATGCAAATCCAAGGCACTGCTGATAACATAGTTGTGGAAAAAACTCCATACTCAATGATAGCGTTCCAGCCCTTGTTCTGTGCTCAGTCTACCTGGCAAATACATGAGTTCCACATCTTATTGGATGCTTGTCAAAAAACAGCTCTGAACTTTTGCCATCAAGATGTCTATTGATGATGTGCTTCCAAATGTAAAGCTCCTGTTTTCTGACTCAGTTTAGTACGGTGCCCTTATATAGCATTAGCTTTGTACTGTACCTAACAGATTGGAAACTGAAGTTAGTGTGTGCAGTGAGAACTTCAAATGGATAGTTGTCATGGTAACAATAGATAAAGGGGAGCATTGGGAACAGCATTGAAGCAGATATTAACCTACAGTAGATGCTGTGGCAAACTCTTGCAGTATCATTCCTGTTGTTCACACACATCAAATTGTTCAGCCAACACTAATCAAGTGTGTTTGAGTGTAGTTAGCTACAGATTATGTTAATTAATCCCAGAGTGTAATCCTCTGGCGATATCTATTAAACTACTAATATTTAGCATTTTTTAAGATGGTCATAAGATGGACCATTGCTATTTGATTTGGAATTGTAGGACACTTTAAAAAAATATTTGATGAAACATTGAATTTGGCTTTACTGCTATTAGCCCATAGAAACACATTGAATAATACATTCTATACAGGGCAAAAAAATGGTACAAAAATTAATTAAAAGGAAGTATGATTTTAAATGTCTGAAATGCATCTAAGAGATATCAGAAAGCATCCGGGACGGAAAAAAAGGTTACATGTGCAACCCTGGTTTCAAAATAAGCCTATTCACCTGTGAAGTTTGTGGGCGTCGTAGAGCAAAACGGACGACGCATTCGTTCCAAATAATGGGCTCAAACCCTTGAGACTTTACAGACGTTTTCATGAGAAGACCTGTGCTGAGTTGGCAAGTCGACGGGACCGACTTTAGATGAGTCCTGTAAATCTTGTGGGAGTCGTTGAACAGAATGGACGACATGTTCCTATTCGTTCTGACTTTACAGATGTTTTCATATAACATTTTTTTAAATTAAAATATGTTTTATTGTCACAGGCCGGATAGGTGCAGTGAAATGTGTTGTTTTACAGGGTCAGCCATAGTAGTACGGTGCCCCTGTAGCATATTAGGGTCAAGAGCACAGTGACAGATTTTTCACCTTGTAGGCTCGGGTATTCAAACCAGCAACCTTTCAGTTACTGGCCCTCCGCTGGTCAACAAAGCCGGAACTATTTTTGAATAGGCCATGTATTCCTATTACTTCTTAAAAATGAAGATATGTAGGCCGATGAAGTTTTAGTCCACAAAAATATCTCAAACTCATGAACAAAGAAACATGTGGAAAGCTTAGGGCTAATGTGTACTTCTCAAACACCCACTCTCAATCTTCCTTGCTCTCCCTATCTCTCTTTTTCTCTCTCTGTCTGTCTGTCTCTCTGTCTCTGTATCAGTTATCTGGAAGCTGTTACCACCCACACACACTCTGGCCTGATATCAAATTTACATTTAGAATATAAACACACACACACAAATAGAGATTTTCACAACGATTTCATCACACACAGACAATGTTATTTCAATGTTTAAATATTTTGTTGTGTGAAATGTAATAATGTCACAGCAAGAGACATAAGGCATGTGTTTGCAATAGGATACCAGTTGTGCGTCTTATTACTGTTCCATGCCTCTGGTACCAGGCCCTATGCAAAATGATTTGATTTGTTCCTCACACATGATTGTGAAAAATTCACTCTGATTTGCACATTGTGTGGGTGGTATTTGTGTACTGTGTGTGTGTGTGTGTGTGTGTGTGTGTGTGTGTGTGTGTGTGTGTGTGTGTGTGTGTGTGTGTGTGTGTGTGTGTGTGTGTGTGTGTGTGTGTGTGTGTGTGTGGTACTGTATGTTGGTGTGAATTGACTGTGGTTTTGGCCTGGATGATTAACTCTCAAGTCTCTTGCTGCAAATTATTAGTTGTGCCAATATCTTATGGTTCAAGTGGAAGCTTTTAGAGTTGTTACCATGGATGCAATACAATGAGCTGGAATCCAGAATAGAACATAGAGAGAGAGAGAGAGAAAGAATGAGAGAGAGAAAGTGACTCACTGCTCAACGTCAGAATGCCTCACCATCCCATTCTGACATGTGAACACTTATACGATAATGTACACCTTGATCAGGACAGTGTCATAACCTTTGCTAAGGACCTAAAGGATGCAACACTTAGCAGGGACCCACACACCCATCACCCCAGCAGCAGCGCCCCCCCGCTCCACTATCTGAAACAACAGCACCCTCACCATCCCCAGGACAGAAGAGCCAGACACGGCTTGTTACAGCACAGCTCTACAAGACCCGGCCCACCACAAGACAGCTCTACTAGAGCCAGCCCATCATAACACAGCTCCAATAGACCCAGCCCATCACAACACAGCTCTACTAGACCCGGCCCATCACAACACAGCTCTACTAGACCCGGCCCACCACAACACAGCACTGACCACTACTGTAAGGTTGGGCAGAGTACTTTCCTTCAGAGAAGTGGACCACATGATACAGTCTACACCATGTGTAATTTGCCAGCAGCATACCACCCTGCATCCCACTGCTGGCTTGTTTCTAAAGCTAAGCAGGGTTGGTCCTGGATGGGAGACCAGATGCTGCTGGAAGTGGTTTTGGAGGGCCAGTAGGAGGCACCTTTTCTGTGGTCTAAAATAAAATAAAAAGACCCCAGGGCAGTGATTCGGGACATTGCCCTGTGTAGGGTGCCGTCTTTTGGATGGGACGTTAAACGGGTGTCCTGACTCTCTGTGGTCACTAAAGATCCCATGGCACTTATCGTAAAAGTAGGGGTGTTAACCCCGGCGTCCTGGCTAAATTCCCAATCTGGCCTTCATACCATCATGGCCAACTAATCATCCCCAGTTTACAATTGGCTCATTCATTCCCCCTCCTCTCCCCTGTAACTATTCCCCAGATTGTTGCTGTAAATTTGGATGTGTTCTCAGACAGATTTCTTACCTGGTAAAATAAGGGTTAAATAAAAAATAAATAATAATAACTTCATTCTGATCATCAGCCGACATATAGTGAGGTAACCTCTGACAAAAGACACCTAGAACTATCAGAGATTGGAGAGGTGCGCCAATTACTGCATTTATTATGCAGACTACTGGACTAGACAGACCTTTTAATTCACTCACACACACACAAGAAACACATACGTACAAAGGGTTGCAGATTGCATGGCATTGTACCAATTTTTTGTGCATTCATATTCCATTCTTATTGATTTGTTTTTACAGTTGAAGTCGGAAGTTTACATACACCTTAGCCAAGTACATTTAAACTCAGTTTGTCACAATTCCTGACATTTAATCCTTGTAAAAATTTCCTGTCTTAGGTCAGTTAGGATCCCCACTTCAAATCAAATCAAATTGTATTTGTCACATACACATGGTTAGCAGATGTTAATGCGAGTGTAGCGCACTTTATTTTAAGAATGCGAAATCTCAGAATAATAGTAGAATTATTTATTTTAGCTTTTATTTTTTTCAGCACATTCCTAGTGGGTCAGAAGTTTACATACACTCAATTAGTATTTGGTAGCATTGCCTTTAAATTATTTAACTTGGGTCAAATGTTTTGGGTAGCCTTCCACAAGCTTCCCACAATAAGTTGGGTGAATTTTGGCCCCCAAGTTTGGCCCAGTTACACTGAGTCAGGTTTGTAGGCCTCCTTACTCGCACACGCTTTTTTCAGTTCTGCCCACATTTTCTAGTGGATTGAGGTCAGGGCTTTGTGATGGCCACTCCAATACCTTGATGTTGTTGTCCTTAAGCCATTTGCCACAACTTCGGAAGTATGCTTGGGGTCATTGTCCATTTGGAAGACCCATTTGCAACCAAGCTTTAACTTCCTGACTGATGTCTTGAGATGTTGCTTCAATATATCCACATAATTACCCTCCTCATGATGCCATTTATTTTGTAAAGTGCACCAGTCCCTCCTGCAGAAAAGGACCCCCACAACGTGATGCTGCCACCCCCGTGCTTCACGGTTGCGATGGTGTTCTTCGCCTTGCAAGCGTCCCCCTCTTTCCTCCAAGCATAATGATGGTCATTATGGCCAAACAGTTCTATTTTTGTTTCATCAGACCAGAGGACATTTCTCCAATCTTTGTCCCCATGTGCAGTTGCAAACTATAGTCTGGCTTTTTTATGGTGGTTTTGGAGCAGTGGCTTCTTCCTTGCTGAGCGGCTTTTCAGGTTATGTCGATATAAGACTCGTTTTACTCGTAGATACTTTTGTACCTGTTTCCTCCAGCATCTTCACAAGGTCCTTTGCTGTTGTTCTGGGATTGATTTGCACTTTATGCACCGAAGTACATTCATATCTAGGAGACAGAACGCGTCTCCTTCCTGAGCGGTATGACGGCTGGTATTTATATATGGTATTTATGGTATTTTATGGTATTTATACTTGCGTACTATTGTTTGTACAGATGAATGAGGTACCTTCAGGCATTTGGAAATTGTTCCCAAGGATGAACCAGACTTGCGGAGGTCTACAATTATTTTTCAGAGGTCTTGGCTGATTTCTTTTGATTTTCCCATGATGTTAAGCAAAGAGGCACTGAGATTGAAGGTAGGCCTTGAAATACATCCACAGGTAGACCTCCAATTGACTCAAATGATGTCAATTAGCCTATCAGAAGACGTCATTTTCTGGAATTTTCCAAGCTGTTTAAAGGCACAGTCAACTTAGTGTATGTAAACTTCTGACCCACTGGAAATGTGATACAGTGAATTATAAGTGAAATAATCTGTCTGTAAACAATTGTTGGAAAAATTACTTGTGTCATGCATAAAGTAGATGTCCTAACCGACTTGCCAAAACTATAGTTTGTTAACAAAAAACTGAGCTCAGGTGCATCCTGTTTCCATTGATCATCCTTGAGATTTTTCTACAACATGATTGGAGTCCACCTGTGGTAAGTTCAATTGATTAGACATGATTTGGAAAGGTACACACCTGTCTATATAAGGTTGACAGTGCATGTCAGAGAAAAACTAAGCCATGAGGTCGAAGGAATTGTCTGTAGTGCTCAGAGTCAGGATTGTGTCGAGGCATAGATCTGGGGAAGGGTTCCAAAACATTTCCTGGAGCTGGCCGCCCGGCCAAACTGAGTAATCAGGGGAGAAGGGTCTTGGTCAGGGAGGTGACCAAGAACCCGATGGTCACTCTGACAGAGCTCTAGAGTTCCTCTGTGGAGATGGGAGAATTTTCCAGAAGTACAACCATCTCTGCAGCACTCCACCAATCAGGCCTTTGTGGTACAGTGACCTGACAGAAAACACTCCTAAGTAAAGGGTCATGACAGCCTGCTTGGAGTTTGCCAAAAGGCACCTAAAGACTCTCAGACCATCAGAAACAAGATTCTCTGGTCTGAAGAAACCATGATTGAACTCTTTGGCCTGAATGCCAAACGTAACGTCTGGAGGAAACCTGGCACCATCCCTACGGTGAAGCATGGTGGTGGCAGCATCATGCTGTGGGGATGTTTTTCAGCGGCAAGGACTGGAAGACTAGTCAGTATCGAGGAAAAGATTAATGGAGCAAAGTACAGAGAGATCCTTGATGAAAACCTGCTCCAGAGTGCTCAGGCTGGGGTGAAGATTCACCTTCCAACAGGACCATGACCCTAAGCACACAGCCAAGACAACGCAGGAGTGGCTTCGGGACAATTCTCTGAATGTCCCTGAGGGACTCAGCCAGAGTCCTTACTTGAACCCGATCTAACATCTCTGGAGAGACCTGAAAATAGCTGTGCAGCGATTCCCCCTATGCAATCTGACAGAGCTTGAGAGGATCTGCAGAGAAGAACAGGAGAAACTCCCCAAATACAGGTGTGCCAAGCTTGTAGAGTCATACACAAGAAGACTCAAGGCTGTAATCGCTGCCAAAGGTGCTTCAACAAAGTACTGAGTAAAAGGTCTGAATACGTATTTAAATGTAATATTCCTGTTTTTTCTACATTTCTAAAAACCTGTTTTTGCTTTGTCATTATGGGGTATTGTGTATTGATTGATGAGTGTAAAAAAGAATAAGGCTGTAACCTAACAAAATTTGGAAAAAGTCTTGGTCAAAAATCCCTTACACAGGCCGGAGATGGGTTAGGTCATTGTCCTGTTGATAAACAAATGATAGTACCACTAAGCTCAAACCATGTGGGATGGCGTATCGCTGCCGAATGCTGTTGTAGCCATGCTGGTTAAGTGTGCCTTGAATCGTAAATAAATCACTGACAGTGTCACCAACAAAGCACCCCCACACATCACACCTCCTCCTCCATATTTCGAAGTAGGAACCACACATGCAGAGATCATCAGTTCAACTACTCTGCATCTCACAAAGACACGGCGGTTGGACCCAAAAATCTCAAATTTGGACTCATCAGACCAAAGGACAGATTTCCACCGGTCTAATGTCCATTGCTCGTGTTTCTTGGCCCAAACTTCTTCTTATTGGTGTCCTTTAGTAGTGGTTTATTTGCCGCAATTCGACAATGAAGGCCTGATTCATGCGGTCTCCTCTGAGCAGTTGATGTTGAGATTTGAACTCTGAAGCATTTCTTTGGGCTTCAATTTCTGAGGATGGTAACTGTAATGAACTTATCCTCTGCTGCAGAGGTAACTGTGTCTTTCTTTCCTCCGGCGGTCCTCATGAGAGACAGTTTCATCATAGCTCTTGTTGGTTTTTGCGACTGCACTTGAAGAAACGTTCAAAGTTCTTGAAATTTTCCGCATTGATTGACCTTCATGTCTTAAAGTAATGATGGACTGTTGTTTCTCTTTGCTTATTTGAGCTGTTCTTGCCATAATATGGACTTGGTCTTTTACCAAATAGGGCTATCTTCTGTATACCGCCCCTACCTTGTCACAACACAACTGATTGGCTCAAACGCATTAAGAAGAAAATAAATTCCACACATTAACTTTTAACATGGCACACCTGTTAATTGAAATGCATTCCAGGTGACTACCTCATGAAGCTGGTTGAGAGAATGCCAAGAGTGTGAAACGCTGTCAAGGCAAAGGGTGGCTTCTTTGAAGAATCTAAAATATATTTTGTGTTGTTTAACTCTTTTTTTGATTCCATACGTGTTATTTCATAGTTTTGACGTCTTCACTATTATTCTACAATGTAGAAGAAAAAAATAAAGAAAAACCCTTGAATGAGTAGCTGTGTCCAGGTACTGTATATATATATATGTGTGTGTGTGTATATATATATATATATATATATATATATATATATATATGTGTGTGTGTGTGTACAGTGGGGAGAACAAGTATTTGATACACTACCGATTTTGCAGGTTTTCCTACTTACAAAGCATGTAGAGGTCTGTAATTTTTTATCATAGGTACACTTCAACTGTGAGGGGCAACTAGTGGTATTTCCATTACCACTGGAAAGCGGCCCAATTCTGCCCTACATGCAATAGTTGGTGTATTTCTTTGCACTTGTGAAATTTTCCGACAGAATTTTACATGTAGCGCTTCAATTGGATGTTTGTTCCACATTTTAAAGTGCAGTTTATTGAGTGGCCCCCAAGCCTCACTTCCGTAAAGAGCTATTAGTTGGATTACGCTATCAAATATTTTGGTGAAAATTCTAATTGGGGTGTTGATTTTGAATAATTTCATTTGTATTGCATACAATGCTCTGCTGGCATTTTCTTTGAGAGCATTCACTGCCATATTACACTTTCCCAATGCAGCTATGGTCAGACCAAGGTATGAGTAATTTTTTGTGTGTTCAATTATGTTGTTGTTCAAGGTGAATTTATACATTTACTGCCAGGGCCCAATTATGGCAATTTTGCTCTAGAATATTTAGGTTCTGTTGAAGACCTCCTATACTTTGTGATAGAATAACCAAATAATCAGCATATAGCTGATATTTTAACTCTGTGTCAAATAGTGTGAGTCCTGGGGCTGCAGAATTGTCCAACATGTCTGCTAATTCATTGATATAAATGTTGAAAAGGTTTGGACTCAAACTGCAGCCTTGTCTCACACCTCAACGTTACAAAAATAATTATGTTCTTTGATTTTCGATTTTTATTGCACACTTGTTTTCTGTGTACATACATTTTATTAAGTCATACACCTTACCACCAAGCCCACTTTGGAGAATTTTGAAGAATAGACCTTTGTGCCAAATAGAATCTAATGCTTTTTTAAAGTTAATAAAGCAAGCAAATATTTTGCCCTCTTTTTTTTGGTGGACGTGTTTATTAATTAGTGTGTGTAAGGTGTATTTATGGTCAGTAGTGCGATGGTTGGGGAGAAAGCCAATTTAAAATTGACTTATTACATTTCTTTCTTAAAGAAAAGTTTGAATTAATGAATTTAAAATGCTACAGAAAACCTTTCCCAAGTTGCAGTTTATGCAAATTCCCTTGTAATTATTGGGGTCTGATTTGTCTTGACTTGACTTTTGTGGATAATGGATAGTACCATGTTGAACAATACAAGCACAGAAATGTGCAACTCAGATGTACTGTTTTTCAGAATATAATTTCTGATGTTATCTAGACAACAGGCCTTCTTTGGTTTTATATATTTTATCTTTTCATTTCGTTTTTTTGGGGTTATTGGGTAATCTAATGAATTTTGGTTGTTTTTAATGACTGATTCAAGCATGTTAAATGTTACTTGAATGTCTAATTGGCTATGTTGTAAGTATTTTTGTGGGATGTTTCTGTGTAGATGACCAAAATAAGTTTTCAAAATTCCTTCATCTTGTATGGCTAAGCTGTCATCAAGGCAAAGGGTGTCTAATTTGAAGAGTCTCAAATATAAAATATATTTTTATTTGTTTGACACTTTTTTGGTTACTCTTCAACTGTAAAACATCCCCACAGCATGATGCTGCCACCACCATACTTCGCTGTAGGGATGGTATTGGCCAGGTAATAAGCGGTGTCTGGTTTCCTCCAGACGTGACGCTTGGCATTCAGGCCAAAGAGTTCAATCGTGGTTTCACCAGACCAGAGAATCTTGTCTCTCATGATCTAAGAGTCCTTTAGGTGCCTTTTGGCAAACTCCAAGTGGGTTGTCATGTGCCTTTCACCGAGGAGTGGCTTCCGTCTGGCCACTCTACCATCAGGGCCTGATTGGTGGAGTGCTGCAGAGATGGTTGTCCTTGTGGAAGGTTCTCCCATCTCTACAGAGGAACTCTGGTGCTCTGTCAGAGTGACTATCAGGTTCTTGGTCACCTCCCTGACCAAGGCCCTTCTCCCCGATTGCTCAGTTTGGCCGGACGGCCAGCTCTAGGAAGATTCTTGGTGGTTCCAAAATTCTTCCATTTAAGAATTATGGAGGCCACTGTGTTCTTGAGGACCTGTGCTGCAGACATTTTTTGGTACCCTTCCCCAGATCTGTACCTCGACACAATCCTGTCTCAGAGATCTATGGACAATTACTTTGACTTCATGGCTTGGTTTTTGCTCTGACATGCACTGTCAACTGTGGGACCTTATATAGACAGGTGTGTGCCTTTCCAAATCTTGTCCAATCAATTTACCACAGGTGGACTCCAATCAATTTGTAGAAACATCTCAAGGATGATCGAAACAGGATGCATCTGAGCTCAATTTCGAGTCTCATAGAAAAGGGTCTGAATAATTATGTAAATAAGGTATTTCATTTTTTTATTATATAAATTTGCTATCATTTCTAAAAACCTGTTTTTGCTTTGTCATTATGCGGTTGATTGATGAGGGAAACAATTAATTCAATACATTTTAGAATAAGGCTGTAACGTAACAAAATGTGGAAAAAGTAAAGGCTTCTGAATACTTTCTCAATGCACTGTATAATCAACTTTTAAGATCTTGTAAGAACCTAAAGCTTGAAATAATAGGTTGTACTGAATGCCATCTGTGGCCTTCTTTTGGAAAGATGCTATTTTTGTCAAGATATGCTACTCAGGACAATGTTGCATTTAGGAGAGCCAAGTGACACTAAATTAAACAAATTGTTACTCTGAAATAACTGATATTATCCAATATAAATCCGTATGTGAATCGACTGTATGTGACTCAGTCCCTTCCTATGTGAGTCATTAGGACACATATAGACATAAAGAATGTGTTGTGAAATAGAGGGTATTCTATTCAGGACATTTCTGACACTAGGTGATGGAGTTTACAAAGAATCTTCACTGTATAAATATGTTCACCTAAAGACTTGGCTGTTAGAAAATATAATTTCCACCGTTTCAGCTGTATGAATGAGATTGAGGAAAAAGCCCTGCATTTTTAGATACAAATTTATAGGAAACAAGGTGGATCTTTGGTGATACTGGTTTTATCTGATATAAATATGGAAATCATGGTCTATGGCTCTATGGTTGTCAGGATGTTGTCTGGTTTGAGTCACACTGTGGCAGGGATGTTCAAGGTTATTCTAAATGGGGCCTGTGCAGTTTGATGCATTCTCACCAATGTACTCAGTAGCACGACCTTGGATTGCTTTAAAGTTGACCTCATCTTTTTTCATACATAGTTTTTCAACATTGCCACAAAAACCTGCAAACCAATGTGAACGTTCTAGTTTAACCCTTTTCTAGGATGATGTCTTGATTTTATTTTCTTCTCCCTCATAGAATGTGCTCATGAATGCATTTTGTATTACCAACTCATATTGAAGTACACAAGTCCATATAATTGTTTATTATTTTAGGCACTTATTTCAGGGTTTTCACAGTTCACGATATCTGATTGCCCCCACCAAGATTAATTATGCATGTTCAATGAGAGTGAGCAAACTAACTTTCTTAATGCCATCGCATTGATCAAAGCTTGCATTCCATTAGGACATATTTCACTCTTGTTCCATCTTTCAAAATCAAATGTGATTTCCTTGTTGTGTATCAGCATATTTAAGCTGGAAAAGGCTGGCTGAATATTGATGTTGAGAGCCGAATCCAGTAAAACATTGCCAGCACATAGATTAATAAAAATCTATGTTGATTCCCTTTTCAGGTCCATGGTAGATCAGTACTGTTTTAAAGCTGTTTACACATCAATGACTGGGGCAGTTATATTTTGGTGATAATCTACAGTACCTCAGATTGTACATCTTTCCAATGACCCTGGAATAATGGAATAATATACATTAAACTCTTCCTATTTGTTCTATCTGGAGAACCCACATTACTTATTACCTCATGATGTAAAATACATGGAATCTATTGAATTCTACCATCCATTACATACAATACAGCATAGGTCTAAGACGAAATGCACTTCAACAGCTATTCTAAACATGGCTTTTTTTTAATGAAAATTAGTCAAGACTTTCATAAAGATTTGTGTGGGTGGTTGTGTGCATGCCTGTACTGTATGTATGTATGTATGTATGTATGTATACAACCTAAATAAGGGTCAGCTTTTAGGGTCTGTTATTTTTTACTTCACTAATTGATATGTATCAACTCACATTAAAATATGTTGCCCTTCTAAGAGAAATGACTAGGAGGGGAAATTTGTTAGACAGCAGGATAGAATAAAAAAAGAGAGAGAAGATAGAGAGGGGAGGGGAGGATGACAGATAGAAAGAGACGAGAGGGGGAGTACACCACTGGAATTATGTAAAAGAGTGCGTGGGAGAGAAGAACAGATAGAAAGAAGGAGAGTGAGTATTTATGGTGCCTTAAGTATCCACTGGGAAACTGAGGAAAATGTAGCCAGGAGTGTCAGATATTTAGGGAAAAATAAAAGGGGTTTGGGTCAATGTTCCCTCAAATTTGTTTCGGCACTAAGCAAATTTCAGGTCTGCTGAGCGCAAACTTGAAAGTTGTGAAAATTCTGTGCAACTTCCAGCATGTGTTCACTGTGAACACTGAGGCTTTACCCGCTTTAAGTTACAGTTTAAACATTGGCCATGTAGACTACTGTGGCTATTTGTTAATAATGTAAGTCTACCAGAGTGGCCTACCATCAAAAACAATGCAGAAAATGCATCCTATAACATTTGAACATGGAAATAGCTCATATATCATTAGCCTACAGTAGCAGCCAATGTGTGTTGTTCAATGTAGGCCTACATTCCATGAGACTTTTGAGAAGAAAAAAAACATGCAGGGCTTGACATTAACCTGTTTATCCACCTCAGACAAGGAGATGACTGAAAATGTTGTGTTTGATGCAAGAAACCACTTTACAAAATAAAATGAATTATTATTCCCATACTATTATTAAAGAGAATCAGACATATTATGCCACCCTCTGCCTATTGGCTACTTAGCTTATTCAAGCCTGTCTCAAAATACTACACCTTTAAGACAAAAAAAGCAGTTTACCTGACTTTTCTAAGATGTCTAGAAATGTACACTTTTTTTGCTCTTGTATGAAGCAATCACTCCCATATTGCTGACTACAAATGATCTATAACTGGTCTAATAACTCAACTAGCAAAGGATATGAACAAAATGTGCACACGTGGCTACATGCAGTTCTCGCTTTGATCTCAAAACAAGTGAATCTACTCACGACCGCTCATGCTGTAAAGACAGTCCAGTTGAATGTAAATGACACAGATCCATATATGGCAATGGTCTATTTGCATATAGGACTACTCCAACTCTGATTGTTTATGCTGCATGGGTCTGGGTAGACTACGGGCTGAGTAGTGCGTGTCAAAGCAATAGAATTCTACTCCGATGTGTTCTGCCTACAACAAAATATCTTGCATAGTTTGTTTTGTTTCGGTATGTTGCACTGAAAGTGGATAATATTGCGTTGATTCGATCACAGTTGCCACTGTAAAGGAAAAGGTTGATAGTGTTAACAGGGAAAACTCTACAACAGCGGTCACCAACCTTTGAGTCAAGATCACTGAGTAAAATCCAATTTTTTTAACATGACTTTAAAAAAATGTAAGCCTATGTAACATTAATTAATTCAAAACAGTACTGTAGCAGTGAGGTTTATACAGTAAGCTACAATATAGGCCCAGTACATTATCACTGCATATTGACTTTCTTGAATTGCCCAGCCAATGTATTGTTTGGGCCATTTTTTTAAACATTATATTTCTACATTTAAGGTAGGCTATATGATCACACCGCTGATAGATCCGTTGTTGTATAACTTGTGAAGCACAGCTGAGTGAGCATACATTTAAATCATTTGCTTTTCATTTGTATTTTACTGTGCTGATGGTGACAGCATCTGATGGTCAGTCTCAGTGGACGGACTGAGGGTCTGCCTCTCAACCCTCTGCTCTCCCTTTCCTCCGCTGACACTGACTGATGGTGAAACTCGAGTCGCACCGCATTATTTCTGCCTCATGCACAAATTCATGTACTGCTATTAACAGAGAAAGTTAAATATTCCTCGCTATTAAAAAAGACCTAAACTGCTAATAACGCAAACCTATAGATACACTTTACAACTCATTTATTACTGCTGCACTGCTTGTTGTAGCGCTGGGAGGAAATAGGAAGAACGCGCATTTTACAGTTTAAGTGTTGAACACAAAGTGTTGACAGTGCTGAGTAAGAACTTGAACTCACTCCTAAAAACAGCATATATTTGCAGTATTCATTGACAGTCTCTCTCTGGTCATGGTTTTAAACGTTTTGAAATCTCACAGTATCAACTGTGCTGTGCCTTATCTTATTCCTTCTACGTTACTGCAGACACGGTCATCTGAGCCATCGCTTGGCCAGCGGTAAGTTTATAGTGCACATGGTTTGCTCTCTGGGCCCGCCGGGAAGGAAGAGTTTGTACCTTTAGGCACATGAAATGGTACAAAATGGCAAAAGTTAGCCTACCCGGAGCGCAGGGCAGCTGAATCACGTGCATCTACCGGCAACAGCCCAATACTAATAAAAACAATAATAGAAACACAAGGCTTTATCGTTGGGGTTTTTACAGAAATTAATGCCTTGGAGATCGACCAGTGGATCGCGATCAACTGTTGGTGACCACCGTTCTAGAAAGTTTTGTGAAATTCAGTCTCGTTCTCTCTGTTGGCTTCCGGGGGGAGCTGCGCAGCAGTCTCGGGGCTACGCACGCATGCAGCTTAGAGTGAACATTGGTGTAACCATAGAAATAGAATTTGTAGAAAATAGCTGAACATAAGAGCAGCTCTTGTTTACAGTCTGGCAACCATCTTGGTGTTGTGGTTTAAGATATTCAAGTTACCATTGCTTTAACGAACAAAGTCGATGACCTTGTGTTATAGGTTGTGTAAAAGTAGAGTAGAGGCAGTCCCATTCTTATACAATTGGCTAGCCAACTGAAGCTCCCTCAGCCACTTGGCGAGATGTCGGAGGAACAGAAGTGTTGACGCAGATTCTAATTCTCATCTGCCCTTATTCTAAGGACTATTTTAATTTAGTCTGTTACGCACGCCTCTAGGAAGAGGGAACGCAACACCCTGCTACAATTTAACTCCCCGTGAAGTGGGAGGTATGGAACTGTAGGTGCGAGTAAGGATGACAAAGGCAGAGAGAGTGGTACCGTTTACAATACATTTATTCCGTCACACGGTAATTTTGGGGAAAAGGGGCGAACCAAAGGAAAGAAAGTAAATATCAGAGCCCCCTCTCCTACCTTACCTGCCTACCCACTACTTACCTAATTTAGCACCACCTGGTGCCCTAACCAAAATACAGGGGTGGTCCGCCCAGGTCTTACCTAGTGTGCCTAGACAGTGAATATACTACGGGTATATGTATGCCCGCAGGCGTCTTGCCTAAGCACTCCCTAGGTGCCTTCCCATTCCCCCTGGGAACAAACGAGACATAATTTTACAAACAATTTCAATAATCAAAACACTGCATCCTATTGACACACAGACATAACCAATCAGCTCTCTCACTCAACCAATACAGGACACACTAATCATCTCCCTCTGAGAACAACCAACACAGTATATCACCCTCACAGCCATCAGCCTCCTCTCTCAGCAATCATTTCTCAGTTATGATCTCTTTTTCTCAGCAACAGAACACTGGTTTTTATAGCTGGAGAAGGAGTCTAATGGGATACAGCTGTAACTTGACGAGGGGGCGGGGTCAGCTCCAATCATCAATGGGGCTGACTAATCAGCTGCTTGAGCGATTTCAGGAAGCCATCTCCTGAAACACACACACTCAAATACAAACTACAACACAGAAACTGGGGAACGTAACAGTCTGCCTGCCAGTTGGTGGTTATTTTCCATGGTCACGTAATTTTGCTGGTGGCCTACTTTTTGATCTGCTTCTGAATGTAGACACACATGACGTGGACATATGGCTGACATTTATTTATTGTATAGCTGACAAACTGTACTTGTGATTTCTTCATCCTTTATCTCGACTTCGTCTCGGGCCTAACAAAACCCGTGCCAAAACATGCTCCAAACAGCGGCTTCTCTGGCATTATCACTTAAATAGAACAAACACGCCTCTCTGACATTTAGAACTTCTCAGAACAAAAGTTTAGCTTGTGTTTATATTTTTTTGTTAGAATTTGGACTAATCTTGTACTCTTTCCCATGTTTACAGTTTCAGGTTGCACTTCTTAAGGTTCTAGTGTTCCTTATCTCTTTTCTCTCTTTGACCCTCTCTCTGCCCCCTCCCCCCCTCTTTCTCTCAATTTCAATTTAAGGGGCTTTAGAGGCATGGGAAACATATCTTTACATTGCCAAAGCAAGTGAAATAGATAATAAACAAAAGTGAAATAAACAATAACAAATTAACAGTAAACATTACACTCACAAAAATTCCCAAAGAATAAAGATATTTCAAATGTCATATTACATCTATATACAGTGTTGTAATTGTGTGCAAATAGTTAAATTACAAAAGGGAAAATAAATAAACATAAATATAGGTTGTATTTACAATGGTGTTTGCTCTTCACTGGTTGCCCCTTTTCAATGTTCATACATTTGTCAGGAGGTTAGGAAGTGCAGCTCAGTTTCCACCTCATTTTGTGGGCAGTGTGCACATAGCCTGTCTTCTCTTGAGAGCCAGGTCTGCCTTCGGCGGCCTTTCTCAATAGCAAGGCTTTGCTTGCTGAGTCTGTACATGGTCAAAGATTTCCTTAATTTTGGGTCAGTCACAGTAGTCAGGTATTCTGCCACCGTGTACTCTTTGTTTGGGGCCAAATAGCATTCTAGTTTGCTCTGTTTTTATGTAAATTCTTTCCAACGTCTCAAGTAATTATCTTTTTGTTTTCTCATGATTTGGTTGGGTCTAACTGTGTTGCTGTCCTGTGGCTCTGTAGGGTCTGTTTGTGTTTGTGAACAGAGCCCCAGGACCAGCTTGCTTAGAGGGCCCTTCTCCAGGTTAATTTCTCTGTAGGTGATGGGTTTGGGAATCGCTTCCTTTTAGGTGGTTGTAGAACTTAACGTTTCTTTTCTGGATGTTGATCATTAGCGGTATCGGCCTAATTCTGCTCTGCATGCATTATTTTGTGTTTTACGTTGTACATGGAGGATATTTTTGCAGAATTCTCCATGCAGAGTCTCAATTTGGGCTTTGTCCCATTTTGTGAATTCTTTGGATGGTGAGCGGGCCTCAGAACTCACAATCATAAAGGGCAATGGGTTCTATAACTGATTCAAGTATTTTTAGCCAGATCCTAAATGGTATGTCGAATTTTACATACAGTTGAAGTCGGAGGTTTACATACACTTAGGTTGGAGTCATTAAAACGTGTTTTTCAGCCACTCCACAAATTTCTTGTTAACAAACTATAGTTTTGGCAAGTCGGTTCGGACATCGACTTTGTGCATGACACAAGTCATTTTTCCCAAAATTGTTTAGAGACAAATTATTTCACTTATAACTTACTGTATCACAATTCCAGTGGGTCAGAAGTTTACATACACTAAGTTGTCTGTTCCTTTAAACAGCTTGAAAAATTCAAGAAAATTATGTCATGGCTTTAGAAGCTTCTAGTAGGCTAATTGACATCATTTGAGACAATTGGAGGTGTACCTGTGGATGTATTTCAAGGCCTACCTTCAAACTCCTTTTTGCTTGACATCATGGGAAAATCTAAAGAAATCAGCCAAGACCTCCACAAGTCTGGTTCATCCTTGGGAGCAATTTCCAAATGCTTGAAGGTGCCACGTTCATCTGTAGAAACAATAGTACGCAAGTATAAACACCATGGGACCACGCAGCCATCATACCGCTCAGGAAGGAGATGCATTCTGTCTCCTAGAGATGAACGTACTTTAGTGCGAAAAGTGCAAATCAATCCCAAAACAGGAAAGGACCTTGTGAAGATGCTGGAGGAAACAGGTACAAAAGTATCTATATCCACAGTAAAACGAGTCCTATATCGACATGACCTGAAAGGCCGCTCAGCAAGGAAGAAGCCACTGCTCCAAAACCGCCATAAAAAGGCCAGACTACGGTTTGCAACTGCACATGGGGACAAAGATTGTACTTTTTGGAGAAATGTCCTATGGTCTTATGAAACAAAAATTGAACTGTTTGGCCATAATGACCATCGTTATGTTTTGAGGAAAAAGGGGGAGGCTTGCAAGCCCAAAAACACCATCCCAACCATGAAGCACGGGGATGGCTGCATCATGTTGTGTGCTTTGCTACAGGAGGGACTGGTGCACTTCACAAAATAGATGGCATCATGAGGAGGGGAATTATGTGGATATATTGAGGCAACATCTCAAGACATCAGTCAGGAAGTCAAAGCTTGGTCGCAAATGGGTCTTCCAAATGGACAATGACCCCAAGCATACTTCCAAAGTTGTGGCAAATGGCTAAAGGACAACAAAGTCAAGGTATTAGAGTGGCCATCACAAAGCCCTAACCTCAATCCTATAGAAAATGTGTGGGTAGAACTGAAAAAGTGTGTGCGAGCAAGGAGGAATACGAACCTGACTCAGTTACACCAGCTCTGTCAGGAGGAATGGGCCAAAATTCACCCAATTTATTGTGGGAAGGTTGTGGAAGGCTACCCGAAACGTTTGACCCAAGTTAAACAATTTAAAGGCAATGCTACCAAATACTATTTGAGTGTATGTAAACTTCTGACCCACTGGGAATGTGATGAAAGAAATAAAAGCTGAAATAAATCATTATCTGCTATTATTCTAACCCTAACCCATTCTTCAAATAAAGTGGTGATCCGAACTGACCTAAGACTATAATTTTTACTAGGATTAAATGTCACGAATTGTGAAAAACTGAGTTTAAATGTATTTGGCTAAGATGTATGTAAACTTCTGACTTCAACTGTATATTCCTTTTGATGGCATAGAAGGCCCTTCTTGCCTTGTCTCTCAGATCATTCACATCTTTGTGAAAGTTACCTGTGGCGCTGATGTTTAGGCCGAGGTATGTATCGTTTTTTGTGTGCTCTAGGGCAACGGTGTCTAGATGGAATTTGTATTCGTGGTCCTGGCAACTGGACCTTTTTTGGAACACCATCATTTTTGTCTTCCTGAGATTTACTCTCTCTCTCACAGAGCACGCTCGCGCTCGCAGGAAGAGCATTGCCACTGCCAGACAGCCAAGCATGGAAACCCCTCCCACTGCCCCCCCACAACCCTTCAGACAACAAGTAAGTACTCGAAAATGCTATATTACCTCTTTCCATTATTATCGTGTCATTTCCACTTATTCTGGGCCATACAGTAAAGTGCTACCCACTATTAGCTTCACTTCCTGCTCTCTATCATTATTCTCCCTCATCACCCTGTTCTCTTTTGTCCAGAGCAGAATTGATAATAGTCATTATTTTATTTTTTATTTAACCTTTATTTAACTAGGCAAGTCAGTTAAGAACAAATTCTTATTTACAATGACGGCCTACCCCCCCCAGGCCAAACACACCCCTAACCCGGACAACGCTGTGCCAATTGTGCACCGCCCTATGGGACTCCCGATCACTGCCGGTTGTGACACAGACTGGGAATAAACCAGGGTCTGTAGTGATGCCTCTAGCCTTGCAATGCAGTGCCTTAGACTGCTGCGCCACTCAGGAGGCTAGTAATAGATAGTAGGCTAACTGTAATGCTACTAATTTACAGATTCCAAATTAAAAGTATATTATAGCAGTATGGGATACACCTGTACATTTCACCAGCTCAACCCCAGAAGAGTACTCATGCCAGTTGAGTTTTCAAGTCTTCAAATAGGCTTACACCATCCATCTTAGTGACTGAATTCGCATAGCCCACTGAAAGAACATTATTGAATTTGCCATTGTTGCTTCATCTGTAGCCCAATAGCCTCCTCCAGTGGTCATCTGAAGGAAGCAAAACACAAACACTTCAAAAGTGGGTTCCTCTCCTCAACCTCCATCAGTACCACAACCATCACCACCACCAATAACATGGATTCATGCTAACACTGATTACGCAGATAGCGCCTATTTTGAAAGAAGGGTTTAATGCACTGATTGTAAGTCGGTCTGGAGCGTCTTACAAGAGCTTCTGCTAAATTACAGATTTTTTTATGAAATGGACATCCCCACCTGTGTGATGGTCTCCTCTCTTGTCCCCAACAGAGCTTCCTCAGTCGAAAGTTGAAGGGCTCCATCAAAAGGGCAAAGAGCCAGCCCAAGCTGGATCGAACCAGCAGCTTCCGCCACATGATTCTACCCCGTTTCCGTAGTGCTGATCAGGAGAGGTAGGTAACGCTTTCCCAAACGATTGCATGTGTGACGTACACTTGTGTTTCCTGTTATACACTCTATAAAGCTTTATTTTACACTCCTTTTTTTGTGTATTTACCTGGTGTTTTCCAATATGTACAGTTTGTTAACAATGGTTACTTTTTGGTACTTATTGCAAGAATTTAACACAATTTTTAACACTACCTGGTACCAGATTATGTTTAGTAGTGCTTGTTTCAATGCACTGTTTGCCTTAACATTGTAATGGGACCACAGAGTATCTTAACCACTCTCTCTCTCTCTCTCTCTCTGTCTCTCTCTCTCTCAAGGACACGTCTAATGCAGAGCTTCAAGGAGTCCCACTCTCATGAGTCCCTGCTTTCCCCTAGCAGTGCAGCGGAGGCTCTGGACCTCACGCTGGATGAAGATGCTGTCATCAAACCTGTCCACTCCAGCATATTGGGCCAGGAGTACTGCTTTGAGGTGAGTGCCCTGCTGCCAGAAGAATACTGTATAGTATCTCTCCTAATATTACATCTAAAACAGTTATTACAGCTCAGTCTTCCAAGTTGATGTGTCATGGTGATAGTAATTGATCAACTGTTACACACTAACAAGCAACAAACTATTGATTGAATTCACTTCTGTGTCTGTTTGACTGTAGGTGACCACCATTTCAGGGACAAAATGCTTTGCCTGCCGCTCGGCTGCAGAGAGAGACAAATGGATTGAGAATCTACAGAGAGCTGTCAAGCCCAACAAGGTGAAAAAATAGAGAGGAACAAGGACCCTGCTTGCAGTCCACACTCAAAATGCCTTTTATCAAAATGCCTTTCATCTCCATTAGTTTCAGCAATCTTCACCTCTCTCTCCAATGCTCCCATTTTAGGACAATAGTCGAAGGGTGGACAATGTGCTTAAGCTATGGATCATTGAGGCCAGGGACCTTCCTCCTAAGAAGCGGTACTATTGTGAGCTGTGTCTGGATGACATGCTGTATGCGCGCACCACCAGCAAGCCCCGCACGGACACTGTCTTCTGGGGCGAGCACTTTGAGTTCAACAACTTGCCTGCCATTCGTAGCCTACGCCTGCACCTTTACAAGGAGACAGACAAAAAGCGACGCAAGGTGTGTGTCTGTCTATGGTGGTTGTATTTTTCCTTGTGTATCTTTTGTGTTTGCAGAGTAACTCAAATATTTACTTCTATTCTATTCTCCATTCTGTTCTCTAACCTAGGAGAAGAGCACGTACCTCGGCCTGGTCACTATCCCCATATCGAGCATCACAGGCAGGCAGTTTGTGGAGCAGTGGTACCCGGTGATCCAGCCCAATGCTTTGGCTAAGGGTGGCGGTGTAGGCGGTGGCAAGGTCATCAATGCCTCAATTCGCCTCAAGTCCCGCTACCAGACCATGAGTATCCTACCCATGGAGCTGTACAAGGAGTTCGCTGAGTACATCACCAATAACTACCGTACGCTGTGTGCCGTGCTGGAGCCTCTGCTCAGTGTCAAAAGCAAAGAGGAGGTGGCGTTCGCGCTGGTGCACATTCTCCAGAGCACGGGCAAGGCCAAGGTAGGAAGGAAGGCACTACAGCAGGGGTGGCCAAGCACTCCTGTTGGAGAGTAACCTCTTTCTGAGGTTATTGTAAATGAGGCCTGTAGCATCTTTCCTGGCCCCTGTGTCTGCTGTACAATGTGTTTGTGTTGTTTGTTTGAGGAGCATGTTCTTTTTTCAGGACTTCCTGTCAGACATGGCAATGTGCGAGGTGGATAGATTCATGGAACGAGAGCATCTGATCTTTCGAGAGAACACCCTTGCTACTAAAGCCATAGAGGAGTACCTCAAATTGATAGGGCACCGGTACCTCAAGGATGCCATAGGTAAAACTCCAAATTATTTTATTTTAATCCAATACCAGTGTAAAATGACCAAATCCAGACCTGGGTTCAAATACTATTTGAAATCGGTCAAATACTTTGAGTGTTTGCTTTAGCCTGCCTGGAATGCCAGCTGAGCGAGCTTCTCACTTCTAGGACTTTTTTATTGAACAGGCAAGCTCAATCAAGCACAGCTAAAGTATTTGAAATGATGAGTGACAAGGATGTTGATGAGAAGACTATGATGGTGATGATACTGATGAGGATTAATTGGACGGTTGTCTCGTTGACAGGAGAGTTCATTCGAGCTTTATACGAGTCAGAGGAGAATTGTGAAGTGGATCCCATGCGTACTCCACCGTCTGTCCTGGCCGACCACCAAGCCAATCTTCGCATGTGCTGCGAGCTGGCACTCTGCAAGATTGTCAACTCTCATTGGTCAGAAATTATTCCACATGACTACGCCATTGTACAAATGTGTCAGTTACACAGTGTCCTTTCTAGTATGATGGGCTGTTTGCCCCCCCCCCAAAAAAAGTTTGCAATGAAACATAAAGTACTATTCTATCCTTCTGTCCTACCCTTTTATTCTAGTGTGTTTCCGCGGGAGCTGAAGGACGTCTTTGCCTCCTGGAGGGTCCGGTGTGCCGAGCGGGGAAGGGAGGACATCGCAGACCGCCTCATCAGCTCCTCCCTCTTTCTACGCTTCCTGTGTCCCGCCATCATGTCGCCCTCTCTCTTCAACCTCACCCAGGAGTACCCCGGAGAGCGGACATCCCGCACACTTACCCTCATCGCCAAGGTGGTGCAGAACCTGGCCAGCTTCTCCAAGTCAGTCACTACCTTCCCTCTCATGTAGCCTTCCCTTTCTTTTACCATTAACTTTCTTTTTAGCCTTTCCTCCTATGTACCATTTCCTCCCATGTAGCCTTCCCTTTCTTTTACCATTAACTTTCTTTTTAGCCTTTCCTCCTATGTACCATTTCCTCCCATGTAGCCTTCCCTTTCTTTTACCATTAACTTTCTTTTTAGCCTTTCCTCCTATGTACCATTTCCTCCCATGTAGCCTTCCCTTTCTTTTACCATTAACTTTCTTTTAGACTTCCCTCACATTTAGCCTCCCCTCACCTGTCCTGTAACAGTTAACCTGCCTTTCCCAAACTTATTCAGTATGTCCACTACCAACCAAGCCTTGTTAAGTCATTATCTATGTCCTCAACCAGTTCCTCTTTCAGCAACCAATCCATTAATTATTTCCACGACATTGCCATTGGGTCATACATGCGTAAGACTTGCTTAAGTCTAACTATGCATTATAACTGTATCATAATACATTATATCAGTCAGCATGAAGTAAACTATTCCTCAATAAGTTTGTCCTTTGGTGACAATGAATGAAGAATTCATCCAACATGATTGTCCACAAACAAGATGATTGTGCACAAAAGTGACCGTAACAGGTCTCAATGGCACAAATGTTCAGAGGGTGGAGAAGGCTGTGTGCACAGAAACTATTTGTTTTAGCGATGTTCTTGTCACATTGCAGACAAGGTTACAGTACGAATAATTCAATCCTCCCCCTCACCATCACCTGTTTTTCATACTGTATCCTTCCATCTTCCTCACCTGCGCTTTCATTCTTTGCATTCTCACACTGTCTGTCTCCCCTCTCTTGTTTTCTCTCCGTACGCCCTTATCACTATTTCTCTGTACTTCTCCATGCTATGTATCTTGTACCTTTCTCCCTCAATATTTCACTGTCTGTGGGAACTTCTTTCTCTCTTTCCTCCCACTCTCTATGCTCCCCCCACACTGCTGTCTTTTCTGCCCTCAGGTTTAGTGGCAAAGAGGACCACATGTGTTTCATGAACGAGTTTTTGGAGATGGAGTGGGGCTCCATGCAGCAGTTCCTGTACGAGATCTCCAACATGGACACGGGGAGCAACGCCGGGGGCTTTGAGGGCTACATCGACCTGGGCAGGGAGCTGTCAGTGCTCCACAGCCTGCTGTGGGAAGTCATGGCCCAACTGAGCAAGGTAATGAGGAATGTAACCTCTCCAGGCTGTTGTGCACAGTGCATATAAGCTTAGGATATCAACGATTCAAAGTTGGCCTTTTTGGGAGTGACCATAGAATTCTATGGGAGTGACCTTACTGAGTAAAATATTTGTCATTTAATTTGAGCAAATCACACGACTGAGGCGAGGCTCCAAATGGAGGCAGGACCAGGCACAAGACACCTACGGTGTAGTGTTAGGGGGAAGGTGTTGTGGGAGATGATTGGCTGGTAGATTAAGCCTATTAAGCCAATACCTAAGTTTCTCCCAATCTTTCTATATAATTGGCTAACAAAAGCCAAGTTTGACATGTTGGTCCACCAGACTCTTCAGGCATTTGGGCGGAATTGTCTGGGAACGAGATTATGAGAATTGTGACCGTCTAGGTTCAAACCCTGGTCTTCTGAACACCACACACATGCGTAAACCCGCAGAATCTAAAGCCTGGTCATAGTCTTCAGGTCTCAGGTAAGGTTAGTCATCACCCATGAAGAAAATACTGTCGCTCCCTCACTTTTCATGAACCGAAAAGCAAATCTTGGAGGACAAAGGAAGTTAAAAAGACTTATTCATTTTTAAAACCAACATGTTTTTGCATATACTGTACCCTTCCTTGAGATATCGCATCCTAAATGCATTCGTTTTGATAATAAGAGTCTTTGAGGACAAATTCCATTGTCCTCCAAGAGTTGCTGAATATTTTGCCATCTCCAGCTGAGCAAGGTAACAGCAATGCTACACCTGCCACATTTTTCTTCACGGCTTGAGCCATGACTGATTACACTCCTGCTGTTGTCAATGCTGCCCGCAACACTGGCCGCATGAGGAGGAGCATGTTAGTGAAGCAGCCAGGCATTAGACATGCCTTTTATTGTACTAAATTAACGTTTTCTATATGCTACGTTTGCATGTGTGTCTTTGAAGTGTAACAAGAAATCTAAAGTGACTGTAATACAGGTGTAATACACTTTTCTTCTGCTGATATACCTCCTGCTACTGGTTATCCTCCCCCACCCCTTTACGCCTCTTCTCTCACCACCTCTTGGCTAAAATCCATTTGTATTTTCACTCCCTCCACTCCCGCTGTTCACTTGGCTGAATTCCATTTCTATTTTGGCTCCCTCCACTCTGTTCACTTTAAAATGACAAAATCCATTTTATAAGGGAGCATGCAAATGTTTTGGAGGACTGGTAAATATCAGTTAAGTGAAACTGAAAGGGGAGTGAACGAGGGGAAGGGAAATCACTTTTTATTGTCTGAGATCAAAATAGGCAAGCCTTTTCTAAATTCATAACAATAGGGTAAAATGACACAACATCTGCAAAATCTACACCTCAACTGAAATATTGGACACCTCCAACTCTAGGGATTCCCCGTGTAATCAATGAGTGGAGTGAGCGACTGAACACGTTTGTTTTAATTGAGCCCGTGGCTACATCTCAATAGTCTAGAGTGGCTTCCTCTCTTCGTCTCCCTTCCTCCATGTGCACTGTTCGTGAGAACACAAAACAGGTGATAACAATATGGTTGACATCTGCTTTCACCTGCTCCTTCACCTCAGTGTAGATGAATGAGAGGAAAAGAAGCCACTCTAGACTATTGAGATGTATCCAAAGTCTCTCCATGATCCCTGTATCCCAATTCCCTGTCCTTTCTCCAGAAGTGTACACTTATGCACTCCTCCCCACTCATTTATAAGCATGGAGGCATGGGAGTGATCAGGGGTGTTCAAGTCCGGTTTTGAAGGGCCGAAACACTTCTCGTTTCGGTTTTTAACTGGTAGTTAATTTCACTCATCTCCTATCCCAGGTCTGATTCAGTCACTGGTTAGAAGGAGAGGATGAAAACCAGAAGTGTTTTGGCACTCCAGGACCGGAAATGAACAGCCCTGTGCTAAATATATGTTCCAACACATTTCTTATAACAGTATTTTCCTTTTGAATCCATGAATGGAAGTGAACGAGTGCACACTTTGGGAGAAAGGACAGAATTTGGGATAAACAGTCACATCTTTTCATTACGCCTTGTCTCCCAGGATGCTATTCTGAAGCTTGGTCCCTTGCCACG
The DNA here is from genome assembly GCF_016432855.1 of Salvelinus namaycush. Classification (NCBI taxonomy): domain Eukaryota; kingdom Metazoa; phylum Chordata; class Actinopteri; order Salmoniformes; family Salmonidae; genus Salvelinus; species Salvelinus namaycush. Next base: position 26,618,267 of record NC_052333.1, read on the forward strand.
TCTGCTGAATGACATCAGTGTAGCCTTGAGGAACCCCCAGCTCCACCGGCAGGCCAGCCACCAGCCAGACAGGCAGCAGGACAGGCTCATCACACGGCCCTCCTTCAACCGCCTGGTATCATCCGATTTCCAGAGCCTCATGATGCGGGACCTCAACAGGTAACTGCTCCGGGCTTAAACGCACCATCTGTGTAAGATTTCTTGAGGTTCAATAGTCATTTCGATTGATATGCATTGATTATTGAAGAGCATAAGTTATAAATGCCTTGTTTCACCTTTAACATAATCCAACAGCTAGGGTTGTACAATTTCATTGTTGATGCTTTTGGTTGTCGTTTAAGTCTTTGTAAACAAATAATGTTGATGCAAAGAGGGGTGAGGTGTGAGCCTTGAGGGTTACCTACAATATATACTGTAGTATAGCTTTAAAATACGGCCCCTGACAATGGTAATAATGATAGATAATGATGATGATCATCTCCAGCTCAATAGACATCTCCCGTCTCCCTTCCCCAACCGCGGGATTATCTGGGAGTGGTGTCCTCTCGTCTCATGTAAGCATGGGAAGCTTTGCGGAACGAGACCCCCACGGCTCAAAGGACGTTTTCTACGTGACCCGCCCCCCCCTGGCTCGGTCCAGCCCTGCATACTGCACCAGCAGTTCTGATATCACTGACCCAGACCCAAAGGTAAACTTTGATGCATCGATTTTTCGCCGCTAGCAGACATCAGTGAATTGACTAACGAAAACTTTGAGTTGGACACATACACTGAGTATACAAAACATTAAGAACACCTGCTCTTTCCATGACAAACTGACCAGGTGAATCCAGGTGAAAGCTATAATCCCTTATTGATGTCATTTGTTAAATCTACTTCAATCAGTGTAGATGAAGGGAGGCGACAGGTTAAAGAAGAAGCTTTAAGCCTTGAGACAATTGAGATGTGGATTGTGTGTGTGCCATTCAGAGGGTGAATGGGCAAGGCAAAACATGTAAGTGCCTTTGAACGGGGTATGGTAATAGGTGCCAGGTGCATCGGTTTGTGTTAAGAACTGCAATGCTGCTTGGTTTTTCATGCTGAACAGTTTTCCGTGTGTATCAAGAATGGTCGACCACCCAAAAGACATCCAGCCAACTTGACACAACTGTGGGAAGCATTGGAGTCAACATGGGCCGGCATCCCTGTGGAAGGCTTACCCTGTGGAAGTCCATGCCCCGACGGATTGAAGCTCTTCTGAAGGCAAAAGGGGGAGGGGAGGGTGCAATTCAAAATTAGGAAGATGTTCCTAATGTTTGGTATACTCAGTGTATATTACAACTTGAAGTATACCTCAAAATGTAGTTATGAATTTCCCTAATAACTAAATAGTGAACATTATTATTTGTGACATAATAGGTTATTCCAGTTGACAGGTTATGTTCTGTCTCTCTCCTAGGTCCTCAGTGTTAACAAAAGCGTGTCCATGATGGACCTGCAGGACTCACGCATGAATAGCATCTCCAACCTCCATTCAGTGGGTGATATGCTCAACTCCTCCCAGGCCTCTATAGCAGGCTTGGGCCACAGTTTCGGGAACCTGGGCGGTCCGCTTCGCATGGGAGGCCATATGTCCGCCGGTGGCTCTGGGAGCTCCGGCTTGAGGCTAAGCCAGATGGGGGGACCCCTTCACCACATGGGGGGTCCCACTGACTCTCTCTCCCAGCAGCAGCAACATGCGGCAGCCGCCATGCACTTCCCCCTCTCCTTCCAGAATCCCCTCTTCCATCTGGCTGCCGACGGCCCACGGGGTCAGCCCCACAGTCGTCCTCAGGCCCAGCCACCTCCCCCTCCACTCTTGTTGGCCCCAGAGCTTGACAATGCCCACCACCAACAGGGCTACATGCGGGCATTCGGCCACGGCGGCTTCTCGCGTAGCGAGGACCTTTCGGCCCTGCGGCCACAGAGCAGTCTGGTGCAGCCCAGTGTTGTCCACTCACACAGCTACAGTGACGACTACACACGGCAAAACCAGAACGCTGAATACGCCCGGCGCCAGCTTTCGCTGCAAGTGCAGGTAGGTATTCCAGGAAAATATCACTAATTAAATTTCAATTAAATTCAACTTTATTCATTCCGGTAGCAGCATTTAAGATGACATTGACAGAGCCTAAGTACACGTTAACAAGAATACATCTCTTCATACTAAACATACACCACACAGTGCATGTAACACCTTATGTAGACATTACATTTAGCAATCAGGCTGTTGCAGACTGTTGTTGCGGTCTGTTGCATTGATAAACCCCATCATAGATTTAAATAGATATTTCTTATCATTTAAAAATAAATTTACAAAAATTAATTCACCCAGCAGTCACTTTTTAGAAGCATTGATAGTGAAATGTACAGTATCTGCATATTGTTTGTATGACTACTGTAGATGCTTGAAAAACAAGTTAGACAGGGATTGTCCAATTAAATTGACTTCACAACCATTCTTCATCTCCTTCCTTGTCTCTCCTCTTACACTCTCTCCCTCTCTCTCCCTCTCCTATAGTATTTGATCTCAAATACTGTATCTTATTTTTCTAAATATTTCCTGCCCCCCCTCCCTCCGTCTCCCTCTCTTCCTTTTCCCGCCCACCCTCTCTCAGGAGAATCTTCAGCAGCAGATTCTTATGGGCATGACCCCTCAGACGGCCACAGGCACGGCCACTCCCCCCTCCACCGTGCACCCTGTCCGTCATGGCTCCATAGCACCGCCTCCCCCGCAGCGCCTCAAATCCCAGCTGTCCATCAGCCCCGGGGCCACCTCCACCCCTCCCAAGGCCCGCCCCCAGAGCAGGAACCTCCTTCTCCAGTCACCCGACTCCAGCTTTGGCGGCAGGCAGCCCTCGCAACAGCAACAACAGCAGCAGTTGTCCGTCAAACAGTCTGACAGCCCAGCCCCTGGGCTCCCGCACCAGTCAAGCTCTGCCAGAGATGGCCAGGGGGCGCCACAAGGGGGGAACGGAGAGACCACAGACACCCCGACTAAGAGCACAAAGCAGCCTCAGACCACAGACACCCCAACTAAGAGCACCAAGCAGCCTCAGCCGCAGTCCCAGCAGCAGCATCCACAGCAGCACCTGCTCAAGCCTACAGTCAATAAACAGGTCTATTGCTGGAACGCCATGGGCTCTGTGTTGGAATGCCTGGGTATCCAGCTGGAGCAATCCAGGAGACTTGAGATCGTGTTAGTCCACTGAGCTAAAGCCTTGGCATTAGCTCTGGGAGCTAAAACGAGTCTAGAGTTCTCAGGCAAGGTTACTTGTCACAAACCACCTCGGCTACATGTACAATCAAACCTGTTAATAACCAGTGCCAATATTAATCACACTTCTGTGATTCTCAGAATCTCAGCTGATTTAGGAGGGATGGATTACTGAGATAGCTTAGCCTGTGTCACAACTTCAGTGTTATGAACATGTAATTTCTGTTCGATTTTAAACAAATGTATATATGTTTCCCATAATGTAAAAATTATGTATTGTAAATGTAACATCAAAGAAAATCGATTATGTATTGAAGGCTATTGTTTGAACATTACAGGCATATTGTAAAAATCGAAGTACGTGTAAGTCCAAAGAGATACATGTAGAAGATGGATAGCCAACCAAAAAGCACAGAAAGGTGTTGCTGGTTTAGCTAGTAATTTAAGGCATCTGTCTTAACAGTTTAGACAACATCACAAGCTTTCCTAAATACTTTCTGAGATAGGAGTACCTTTTAGTCTTAATAATCTTGATAGCATGATCATGCGATTTCTGAGCCTCTTCCTGTATCATCTTGCCTCTTTGCTTTCAGGCTTCTCAGTCCCCCTCCACCCTGACCCCCAACGAGCGCACTGTGGCTTGGGTGTCCAACATGCCACACCTCTCTGCCGACATCGAAATATTGCGTAGCTCATCGAACCTTGAGGACCTCAAGCTGAAGGAGTACTCTAAGAGCATGGACGAGTCACGCATGGATAGGGTGAGTCTATTTTGGTAGTGATGAAAGCCTCTCTGGTAAATTAAAGAAGGTTCCTAGATTATAAGGGAATGTCTTTATCTGATTTCCATTTTGTTGTATAGCAACATTTGACCTCCAGCATGATATTCCAAGAAGGTTATGGCAGGGTCAAAGGAAAACCTTCACTCTGTCATAATTTGATGTACCAGGATTGGGACCTGAGAATATTGCTAGACTGTTCCTTGAATTAACAAATTTTCCTTGAAGAAAGGAATGCTTTAATTAATGTCATTCCTCACCTACCAGATGGTACATACATTTTTTCATACCTGTTTTTCACACTGTGAAAAAGTCGGGAATACAGTGCTACAGGTGTGGAATAAAGTGTAGTGTAGAAGCTCTGAAACATTGGGGTCAGCCCTAATACCGTACCCATCTCCAAGAGGGGGCTAGCTTTAGTTTTATGACCTTAAATAAAAATATAAAAAAAGTTCAAATGATTGAGATAGCTACGAATAATTTACATAATGCAAAATATTAGTTTTAGGTAATTTTTGCCTGTTAAACTATCCGGTTAGCTACATTTACGATTCTCATATCTAGCTGATAATTATGAAGTAAATGTTTGCTTTATGAACGTTTGCTTTGTGAACAATTGAGGATTTTCTGAGGGCAAAAGGGGGGTTCAACTCAATATCAGGAAGGTGTTCTTAATTTTTTGTTAACTCAGTGAATTTGTAAATATCACCATCATCTTTGAAACACCAGCGCTTAATGGTTATTGTGGTATAGCGTGATATAAGCAGAATTCAATATAATTCCCCCCGATTTCAACTGCCCCCTTAGTCACTTTATCCTGGCGCCGGGTATGTCTAATGCAGTTGAAGTCGGAAGTTTACATACACCTTAGCCAAATACATTTAAACTCAGTTTGTCACAATTTATGACATTTAATCCTAGTAAAAATTCCCTGTCTTAGGTCAGTTAGGATCACCACTTTATTTAAGAATGTGAAATATCAGAATAATAGTAGAGAATTATTTCTTTCAGCTTTTATTTCTTTCATCACATTCCCAGTGGGTCAGAAGTTTACATACACTCAATTAGTATTTGGTAGCATTGCCTTTAAATTGTTTAACTTGGGTCAAATGTTTCGGTTAGCCTTACACAAGCTTCTCACAATAAGTTGGGTGAATTTTGGCCCATTCCTCCTGACAGAGCTGGTGTAACTGAGTCAGGTTTGTAGGCCTCCTTGCTCGCACACGCTTTTTCAGTTCTGCCCACACATTTTCTATAGGATTGAGGTCAGGGCTTTGTGATGGCCACTCCAATACTTTGACTTTGTTGTCCTTTAGCCATTTGCCACAACTTTGGAAGTATGCTTGGGGTCATTGTCCCTTTGGAAGACCCATTTGCGACCAAGCTTTGACTTCCTGATTGATGTCTTGAGATGTTGCTTCAATATATCCACATAATTCCCCTCCTCATGATGCCATCTATTTTGTGAAGTGCACCAGTCCCTCCTGCAGCAAAGCACCCCCACAACATGATGCTACAACCCCCGTGCTTCATGGTTGGGATGGTGTTCTTCGGCGTGCAAGCCTCCCCCCTTTTCCTCAAAACATAACGATGGTCATTATGGCCAAACAGTTCTATTTTTGTTTCATCAGACCAGAGGACATTTCTCCAAAAAGTACGATCTTTGTCCCCATGTGCAGTTGCAAACCATAGTCTGTCTTTTTTATGGCTGTTTTGGAGCAGTGGCTTCTTCCTTGCTGAGTGGCCTTTCAGGTTATGTCGATATAGGACTCGTTTTACTGTGGATATAGATACTTTTGTACCTGTTTCCTCCAGCATCTTCACAAGGTCCTTTGCTGTTGTTCTGGGATTGATTTTCACTTTTCGCACCAAAGTACGTTCATCTCTAGGAGACAGAATGGGTCTCCTTCCTGAGCGGTATGACGGCTGCGTGGTCCCATGGTGTTTATACTTGCCCACTATTGTTTGTACAGATGAACATGGTACCTTCAGGCATTTGGAAATTGCTCCCAAGGATGAACCAGACTTGTGGAGGTCTACAATTTATTTTCTGAGATCTTGGCTGATTTCTTTTGATTTTCCCATGATGTCAAGCAAAGAGGCACTGAGTTTGGTAGGCCTTGAAATACATCCACAGGTACACCTCCAATTGACTCAAATTATGTCAATTATCCTATCAGAAGCTTCTAAAGCCATGACATCATTTTTTGGAATTATCCAAGCTGTTTAAAGGCACAGTCAACTGTATGTAAACTTCTGACCCACTGTAATTGTGATACAGTTAATTCTAAGGGAAATATTCTGTCTGTTAACAATTGTTGGAAAAATTACTTGCACAAAGTAGTTGTCCTAACCGACTTGCCAAAACTATAGTTTGTTAACAAGACATTTTTGGAGTGGTTGAAAAACTAGTTTTAATGACTCCAATCTAAGTTTATGTAAACTTCCGACTTCAACTGTATATGATAATGCATTCAGAATTCCAGAGCATTGATCTTCCTCTCCTGTCGTCTCTCTGCCAGGTAAAGGAATATGAGGAGGAGATCCATTCCCTGAAGGAGCGTCTGATAATGTCCCATCGGAAGCTGGAGGAGTATGAGCGCAGAATGCTTTCACAGGAGCAGCAGACCAGCAAGATCCTATCACAGTACCAGAGCCGGCTGGACGACAGCGAGCGCATGCTGAGGCAGCAGCAGCTGGAGAAGGACAGTCAAATCAAAGGCATTATCAACAGGTGAGCGCAACCAAAACAAGACAAGAAAGAAGGTTCATGTCTGCTTGCTCACTTGCCTAGATAGCATTTACTTTTAATGCATTTACTTTAGAGAGAATTTCAATTCCCTGAACATCATATCTGTTTAAAAAAACGGAAAGGCTAATTTTGGGAGACAAAATAGTAGAAATAAACAAAATCATGGCTCTGTAGCTTTCTCTAAAATAAACATTGTCTCCTTCTTTTCCAGGCTCATGGCTGTGGAGGATGAGTTGAGAGTGAGTGCCATTCCTGAAATCAAGCCCAGAATGTTCAGAGAGCAGGTCTGTCCGTTTGTCTGTATGGCTGAGAGTGTTCTTGTCTCTGAGTCTATGGCGTGTACGTCGACATGGTTTATTATGGATTCACTGGTCTGTCATACGTGCCATTTTTACATTAGTAGTGGCAGCATGTAGCTAGTGGAATGCATTTGGAAACCTGCTACTCTGCAACATGCTTACCCAGAAATGACTGGGTTACCCAGATATGCCGTAACTGTGGCAAAAAAGACTGTAACATACACTACCGTTGAAAAGTTTGGGGTCACTTATTAATGTCCTTGTTTTTGAAAGAAAAGCAACTTTTGTCTATTAAAATAACATCAAATTGACCAAAAATACAGTGTAGACATTGTTAGTGTTGTAAATTACTATTGTAGCTGGAAACGGCTGATTTTTTAAATGGAATATCTACATAGGCGTACAGAGGCCCATTATCAGCAACCATCACTCCTGTGTTCCAATGGCACGTTGTGTTGGCTAATCCACGATTATCATTTTAAAAAGGCTAATTGATCGTTAGAAAACTATTTTGCAATTATGTTAGCACAGCTGAAAACTGTTGTGCTGATTAAAGAAGCAATAAAACTGGCCTTCTTTAGACTAGTTGAGTATCTGGAGCATCAGCATTTGTGGGTTCGATTACAGGCTCAAAATGGCCAGAAACAAAGTACTTTCTTCTGAAACTCGTCAGTCTATTCTTGTTCTGAGAAATGAAGGCTATTCCAATGCAAGAAATTGGAAAGAAACTGAAGATCTCGTACAACGCTGTGTACTACTCCCTTCACAGAAGAGCGCAAACTGGCTCTAACCAGAATAGAAAGAGGAGTGGGAGGCACCGGTGCGCAACTGAGCAAGAGGACAAGTACATTAGAGTGTCTAGTTTGAGAAACAGATGCCTCAAGTCCTCAACTGGCAGCTTCATGAAATAGTACCCGCAAAACACCAGTTTCAATGTCGACAGTGAAGAGGCAGCTCCGTGATGCTGGCCTTCTAGGCAGGGTTCCTATGTATGTGTCTGTGTTCTTTTGCCCATCTTAATCTTTTCTTTTTATTGGCCAGTCTGAGATGTCTTTTTCTTTGCAACTCTGCCTTTCTAAGTGACCCCAAACTTGTGAACGGTCGTGTCCTTAACCCCATAAAGGGCCTTGATAACTCATGGACCCAATTCAGTTTCTCAACATCAGTTTCCCTTGAAAAAACCCATGCCGAAACATCTACAATGGTGTTCACTTTACATTGATGAATTAGTTTACTTGACAACATACTATATATAAATATATATATATGTGCACCATGTCTGTTCCGTTGTATGTAAGCTGTTGAATGTCTGTCTAGGCACAATGTCACTACATTCTTTCATTTTTACCACCACTGACAAAAGACAAAAGTTTCATATTGAGGCATGTCTAACTCAAAGTTGGTGTGAATGGCATCTACTGTATGATGGAGTAGACCGGATTTATTTTTTATTTTTTTATTTCACCTTTATTTTATTTAACCAGGTAGGAAGGTTGAGAACAAGTTCTCATTTACAACTGCGACCTGGCCAAGATAAAGCAAAGCAGTGCGACAAAAACAACAACACAGAGTTACACATAAACAAACGTACAGTCAATAACACAATAGAAAAATCTATGTACAGTGTGTGCAAATGTAGAAGAATAGGGAGGTAGGCAAATAATAGGCCATAGAGGTGAAATAATTAGAATCTAGCATTAACACTGGAGTGAAAGATGCGCAGATGATGATGTGCAAGTAGAGATACTGGGGTGCAAAAGAGCAAGAGGGTAAGTGATGATATGGGGATGTTGGGTGTGCTATTTACAGATTTGCTGTGTACAGGTACAGTGCTCTGACAGCTGATGCTTAAAGTTAGAGGGAGATATAAGACTCCAGCTTCAGTGATTTTTGCAATTCGTTCCAGTCATTAGCAGCAGAGAACTGGAAGGAAAGGCGGCCAAAGGAAGTGTTGGCTTTGGGGATGACCAGTGAAATATACCTGCTGGAGCGCGTGCTACGGGTGGGTGTTGCTATGATGACCAGTGAGCTGAGATAAGGCTGGGCTTTACCTAGCGAAGACTTGACCTGGAGCCAGTGGGTTTGGCGACGAATATGTAGTGAGGGCCAGGAAACGAGAGCATACAGGTCTCAGTGGTGGGTAGCATATGGGGCTTTGGTGACTAAATGGATGGCACTGTGATGGACTACATCCAGTTTTCTGAGTAGAGTGTTGGAGGCTATTTTGTAAATGACAAAGCCAAAGTCAAGGATGGGTAGGATAGTCAGTTTTACGAGGGTATGTTTTGGCAGCATGAGTGAAGGAGGCTTTGTTGCGAAATAGGAAGCCGGTTTTAGATTTAATTTTAGATTGGAGATGCTTGATGTGAGTCTGGAAGGAGAGTTTACAGTCTAACCAGACACCTAGGTATTTGTAGTTGTCCACATAATCTAGGTCAGAACCGTCCAGAGTAGTAATGCTAGTCAGGCGGGAGGGTGCGGACAGCAATCGGTTGAAGAGAATGCACTCTATCTAAGAAGTAGTTGGTGAACCAGGCGAGGCAGTCATTTGAGAAGCCAAGGCCAATGAGTCTGCCAATAAGAATGAGGTGGTTGACAGAGTCGAAAGCCTTGGCCAGATCGATGAAGACGGCTGCACAGTACTGTCTTTTATCGATGGCGGTTATGATATCGTTTAGGAGGGGGGGTCTATAGCAAGTGGCAACGGTGAGAGACTTGTTTCTGGAAAGGTGGATTTTTAAAAGTAGAAGCTCGAATTGTTTGGGCACAGACCTGGATAGTATGACAGAACTCTGCAGGCTATCTCTGCAGTAGTTTGCAACTCCGCCCCCTTTGGCAGTTCTATCTTTAAGTAAAATGTTTGAATATTGAAGCCCAGGAATTGTCTGATGGATCTCTTTGGCTAGCCGGGAGATGGGCCTAGCTCGAGGCTAGCTCCAGGCTAACTGGTGCTTGCTTCGGGACAGAGACGTTAGCCAGGAGTAGCCACTCGGATAGCAGGTAACTAGCTGCGATGGTCCAGTGTAAAGGTTCAGAGCTTGCGGTAGGAATCCGGAGATGTGGTAGGGAAAAAGCAGTCCGATATGCTCTGGGTTGATATCACGCTGTGCAGACTGACAGGAATTGACCGGGCTGATGCTGGCTGATGTCCTAGTTAACGGTGATGACCGCTTACTAGCTAGTAGCTAGTTAGCTGGCTAGCTCCTCATGGGGGTTCCGGTTCTAAAGTATAAAAAATAGCAGATCCATACCACATTGGGTGAGGCGGGTTGCAGGAGAGTATGTTGAAATTGAGATTAAAAATATATATACTAAATTTATATGAAGAAAACAATATATACACGGGACGGGACAAGACAAGACAGGACAAAGACGTCTGACTGCTACGCCATCTTGGTATAAGGTTGAATGGTGTAGTAAATATTTGGAGTGTTGCTATGCATTGCAGTATATTCTACTGAATCCTAGAGAATGGAGTTTTATCAACTGGACAACATTTGATTGGTTGAAGGTGATCCAATCACTGACCAATTTGTTTTGCAAAATTCCCTCATTACAGATGTAGGCACAAACAGTTTACTCCCTATATTTCTGAAAACAAAATGCCTTAAGTAGCTTACCATGGTACAACTGTATTAACTTCTATTTAATAATTTGAAATATTCGTACATTGTTTTAATTTTTCAAAAGCAAGAGGCTATATGTGTGAATCAGAAAGAAGCTGGGGATTGCACTGATAGTAAACAGGGTTGGGGAAAAAAGTAGAGTTCGGTAAAAAATATAAATAAAGAAATCATTTAAATAAGGGGATTTAGAAATGATGCAAACAATGACATTGATAAAACTCACAATATCTGCTATATTAAAGCTTCAAACAGCAATGGTTCTATGTAGCACTTTTTGTACTCAAACAACCCTTTTCTTTGAGAGGCTACTTCACTAGATTCTTCGCTGTCTGAATAGTTGCAAAGAGGTTTTTCTTCTTGCTAGAGGGTTGTGGGTAATATGAATTTCTGTTTTCATGTAGCATGATTTCACATACCGTGGTACCTGTGATTTTGGTTGTTGTTTTATTCAAACTGTGTTGCCTCTGTTTATGTTCATCAGTTATTTTGGGGTGGTTTTTGATGATCCGAACAGAGGTTAAACATGAGACTTCTTTTTTGAGAAAGGAGCAGAAGCAGGGAGACAGTATAAATGGAGTACAAATGTGTAGGGCTCATGATCGAACCGGGATCCCCGCCATGAGGGAACTTATATGGATCCAAAGGCGAGAGCATTACCCACTCAACCAGACTCCACGTGACATTTTTTGTAACTTGGCCATATCTAGCTTTACTTGTTCATTGTGTGTATAAGGCCACAGTCTGCAGTGAATTAAGGCAGCCAACACTGTTAGGGTGTCACTGATATGAAGCCCATTGACAACTACATTTTCTCAAATTTTTATGACAAACACTGACTTTTATCAATCCCATTACGTGAAGGGAAAGGTTTCTACTGCCAGCTAGGCATACAACAACAACAAAAATGTTTTGCAACGCAAAATGAAAAATTGCTTTTCTTATTGGATAAGTCCAGGTATATCAGTCCGTCTTCTTCTTTTGGGTTCCTAATGAAGCCTAAACCGAACCCGTGCCCCCCCCGTCTGCCCCCCCCCCCCCCCCCCCCGTCTCTGTCCTGTGCTTTCTTGTGGGGTCTTTCTTTCTTTTCTTTCTTTCTTTTCTTTCATCTCTGTTGGAATTTATCATTCCTCTACTTTATAACCCATTTTTCTTCTCTCCCTCTCTGCAAAACTCACCCCATCCCCCTCCTCTATCCCCTCCTGTGTGACGTTCTCTCCCCATGCGTTCTCTTCTGACTCCTTCCCACCCACCATTCCGCCTTTTCTCCTCCCTCCCTCCCTCTATCTTGCTATCGATAGGAAGAGGACTCTTCCTCTCTGGGTTCAGCAGACCCCCATGGTCTCCCCGGAGGGGGGGGGGGGCAGCCACCACCACTGCCAGGCCCGGGGTCTCCTTTTCGGGTGTCTCCTGTGCCAACTCCCCTTGGAAAGGAGCCCTCCCTCCCCTCCCACCTCCCCGCCTACACGTCAGCCACAATGGGGAACTCCATGGCAACCGAGCCTACCCCTCGACTACTACCATGGTTACGCCAGCCAGGAGCACGGCATCTTGGACCTCGGCAACAGCAGCATCAGATCTGAGTTTAACCGGGGGGAGAGCAGTCTAATAACAAAATGTGATTACTGAAACGAGTCAAGTGGAGAGACGAGTTTTCACTCCCAGAACATCCTCTTGGCTATGTTTCTCCTTTTGGTCTTTTTTCAAAATAATAGTAGATTTACTTGATAGGGACAGATTTAATGACATTGACACATTGATTTACCAGATGGCAGATGCATTGCACCGTCTTGCTTTAGTTTGCGCTAATTTCCAGCATCAGTCACTAGATGGGCTTTGAAATAATGAGAATTGGTTCTCAGTTAACAAACCTTGTTGAATAAAGGAATAATAATAAAATGACATATTAGTTTTAAAGACTAAAGGAGCCATGCTCTGATATTTGACGGCTGATCCAATAATGGTGGTTATGTCGTTTTTAATCCAATGGTCAAATGGGCTTCTATCAGTTTTGAGTTTGACAATTAGTAAATCATAGTTAATAACGTGTGGATTGGGAAGGCTTTTTGTACCTTTTTATTTGCCTCTTTTTTTATTTCCCTACTAGGGGTTTCATGCTGTGTGTGTGTGTGTGTGTGTGTGTGTGTGTGTGTGTGTGTGTGTGTGTGTGTGTGTGTGTGTGTGTGTGTGTGTGTGTGTGTGTGTGTGTGTGTGTGTGTGTGTGTGTGTGGAGAGAGACAGATGGAGAGGGTATTTTGTTTTACCACATAGTTCTATTGCTAAATGTTTAACTGTATTGCAGTCTATAATAAATTGCAGTCTAGAATAACTCAAAGATTCGTATTGTTATTTCATCCATTGCCCTTTCACCATTTTCTTCTTTCCCTCCCTCCCTTCCTGCAGCCAATCCAACCGTTTTACGGAGGACACCCTGGAACCTGACTGGCAGAGCTGATATTGGTCCCGGCATAATCCTATTGGCTGGCAAAACATGGAAGAGGTCTGCATTACATGGCTGCTCCAGATCTGTTGATTTCCCACAACAAGCTGAACCTTTGGAAAATTCAAGGGGGGGGGGGGGGGGGGGGTCTTCACATGCTCTCACACACACACTCCTTCATGTGTTTGCTCTTTCTCTCCCTCTCTCTGCAATACCACTGTAAGTTTTGACCCTGGTGACAATCAGCTCAATATGAGTGGTGATGTTTACATTGTTTGTGTGTTGCAGTGGCCCATTCACGAGTGATGAAACATGGCAATATGAACCTGTTGTTTCTCTTTTAATAGGTATGACAAAGCACAATACTGAGAAAGAGAGAGAAAGAGACTTTGGGGTACACCAAGATTCCTCCCCCTACCTCAAATATTCACTTCACTTTATTAATTCCCCTGTGACAAACCTACTACACCCAGGCCTTCGCGAAAGCAGTAGGTTTTTTAACTGCTATGCTGAACGCGTAACCCGGGGCCAGCGGGTAGAATTGTTGAAAACAGAACCAGCACCCGGGGGCCTGTCAGACGCTCATGTTTCATTAAAAACAATGGGAGCATCTGATACCCAGTAAAAGTAACGCGTCCAGTTATGCTGTCAACCACTATGGCTCTAATTTATGTTTTTTTATGTTCTTAGTATTAAACTGAGTAGTTTAATACTTAGTATTACAGACGGTGAATGAAATGAAAGCCTAATGCTTGTTCTCAGACTATATATCTCTGTAATGCCGTGAACGTATCTATCTCTCCGGCCTAATTGTTTCCTCCTTTTGTTTTTGTATTGCTCTTCTCTATCTCTACCCGAGAGTAAACAAACTAAATATGCACAGCCCTATGTTTCACAACAGAAGGACAAAAGGTTTCGATTTCTATGTCACCTGGATACAATTTCAACCTAAGGAGCTGGGACATATGGACATTGTTTTACATTTCCTGCATATGTGTTTTAATTATATGAATTACTCACCTGGACATGTCTGGTGTTTGTTTCTTTAAATTGATATCCCAGTAAGGTTTCTTTACATTGTGGACGATTCCTCTGGACCACTTCGCTTTTGTATGTATGGGTTCTCTTTGAGATGGAAAAGAGGTGGATTTGACCTGCTCTGCCTCCATCAAAGTCTGGGACACACTGCCCTCTTGTGACCATAGTATCAATCTGCACTAGATAGCGGAGGAAGGACGCTTCCTCAAGTGGTGCTCAGCTACGGAGCTCGTGTTTGGCTGGGGATCAGCGATGCTACAATTGTCATGAGTGCCCTGCCCCAGTTGAATTGACGCCACTCTTTCACCTTGGACTCGTGCAGATGCCTGGACTCCAACCTTCAGGTCGTACTCACCTCCCCTTATCATCACAGAGGGGTGTGGCAAAACAATCATCAGATGGAATTACTTAATGTCTCAACCTTTGAATGGGTGTAACTGTTCCTTGCATATATATATATATACACACACACACACACACACACACAGTACCAGTCAAAAGTTTGGACACACCTACTCATTCAAGTGTTTTTCTTTATTTTTACAATTTTATACATTGTAGAATAATAGTGAAGACATCAAAACTATGAAATAACACATATGGGATCATGTAGTAACCAAAACTGTTAAACAAATCAAAATATATTTTATATTTCCAACAGTCTTGAAGGAGTTCCCACATATGCTGAGCACTTGTTGGCTGCTTTTTCTTCACTCTGCGGTCCAACTCATCCCAAACCATCTTAATTGGGTTGAGGTCGGGGGATTGTGGAGGCCAGGTCATCTGATGCAGCACTCCATCACTCTCCTTCATGGTCAAATAGCCCTTACACAGCCTGGAGGTGTGTTGGGTCATTGTCCTGTTGAAAAACAAGTGATATTCCCACTAAGCGCAAACCATGTGGGATGGCGTATCGCTGCAGAATGCTGTGGTAGCCATGGTGGTTAAGTGTGCCTTGAATTGTAAATAAATCACTGACAGTGTCACCAGCAAAGCACCCCCACACCATCACCCCTCCTCCTCCATGCTTCTCAGTGGGAACCACACATGCGGAGATCATCCATTCAACTACTCTGCGTCTCACAAAGACACAGCAGTTGGAACCTAAGATCTCAAATTTGAACTAATCAGACCAAAGGACAGATTTCCACCGGTCTAATGTCCATTGCTCGTGTTTCTTGGCCCAAGCAAGTCTCTTCATCTTATTGGTGTCCTTTAGTAGTGGTTTCTTTGCAGCAATTCGACAATGGAGGCCAGATTCACGCAGTCTCCTCTGAACAGTTAATGTTGATGTGTCTGTTACTTGAACTCTGAAGCATTTTTTGGGGCTGCAATTTCTGGTAAGTCTAATGAGCTTATCCTCTGCTGCAGAGGTATCTCTGGGTCTTCCTTTCCTGTGGCGGTCCTCATGAGAGCCAGTTTCATCATAGCGCTTGATGGTTTTTGTGACTGCACTTGGCAGAACATGTCTTAAAGTAATGATGGACTTTCGTTTCTTTTTGCTTATTTGAGCTGTTCTTGCCATAATATGGCCTTGGTCTTATACCAAATAGGGCTATCTTCTGTATACCACCCCTACCTTGTCACAAGGCAAAGGGTTGCTACTTTGAAGAATCTCAATTATAAAATATATTTTGATTTGCTTAAAACCTTTTTGTCTACAACATGATTCCAACATGATGATGATTGATTGACAACATGATTGTGTTATTTCATAGTTTTGATGTCTTCCCTATTATTCTACAAGGTAGAAAAAATAAAGAATGAGTAGGTGTGTCCAAACTTTGACTGGTACATATATATATATGAGTTGAATATACAAGAAAAAGGTTCCATGTACACTGAGTATACCAAAAAATAGGAACACCTTCCTCATATTGAGTTGCCCCCCTGCATTTTGCCTTCAGAACAGCCTCAATTCATCGGGGCACAGGGATGCTGCCCCGTGTTGACTCCAATGCTTCCCACATTTGTGTCAAATTGGCTGGATGTCCTTTGGGTGGTGGACCATTCTTGATACACACAGGAAACTGTTGTGCATGAAAAATCAACAGTGTTGCAGTTTTTGACACAAACCAGTGCACCTGGCATCTACTACCATTCCCCGTTCAAAGCTGTTCAAATATTTGGTCACCCTCTGAATGGCCCGCATACACAATCCATGTCTCAATTGTCTCAAGGCTTAAAAATCCTTATTTAACCTGTGTCCTCCCTTTCATCTATGCTGATTGAGGTGGATTTAACAAGTGACATCAATACGGGATCAAAGCTTTTACCTGGATTCAGCTGGTCAGTCTATGTCATGGAAAGACCAGGTGTCCTTAATGTGTTGTACACTCAGTGTATATGGTTGGTTTGTACAGTATGTGTGAATATGCAGTGTGTGTGTGAAGAATTGTTCCCTACGACAAAAAATCTATAAAAATACACCTCACAACGGCAGGGACGAGAGGGGGTACACAAGCATGGCTACACACAGGAGCAGATCCCATTTCTTCTCATTTGAGTTGTGTGTTGTTCTCTCTTGGTTCTCCCCACTCGAGGAAAAACAAAACGTCAATATTTTGTTTTCCACCCATGCATATACACACCACCCTGTTCTGCACACGCATACGCAAAAATAACCCTTTCAATCCTCACACACACAAAAAAACACCCTTTCACACAGACTCACATACCAACTCTAACGAAATGAATCCCACAGAGATTTCTGTAAATGTTTTATCTTTCCCTTCTAGTCAAACTGTATGGAACTTTGACATTATTTTATGTGTTGGTAATTTCTGTATATAAATTGGGGCAGTGGATATTACAAAATCCTGCTTGAAACTATTTCATTCATTTGATCACTTTTCTTTTTAATATTTTATTTTCTCATAGTTCTATTAAGGTATATATATTTACATACAGATCTTTGTTGGTTTTATGAGTAGACCTTATGTTAAGTTGATTTTGTAGTGTTTGAGATAGTTAAGGATTTAGATATACTTAAGCTCATGCTTTTCATAGATACAGGTGCACTATATTTAAATGATATACTGTGCCTCTGTTCAAATATCAGATTTTTTTTAAACAATGCCACATCCCCTTTGGGGTCATTTTTCTTTTCATCTACAAAGGCCTCAGATCAACATCTTCTCACGTCAATAACCGACTGGCCAAAATACAAGTGAATAGCATAGAAATGTTTGCTGTAGCCACAAGGAATGAATTGCCATATATTGATTTAGCCAATATAGGCATTTTTTCAAGTTTCAAATGTAAATCATTCTCAGCTGTTTTGCTATAACATTTCATGCATATTACTCCTAGACACATGAGTAGATTGTCATACAAATCAACTGAACCCTTAATCTATCATATTGAAACAACCTATTTATTCATTACATTGAGTGACGTGATATAATGCCTTTTCTCTTAGCCTTCCCTTTGATGCTACCCTTATGATGGGGCCTTCCCTTAAAGTTAGCTATGCCCCTTGACAAGCCATAACCCCTGAACACCCCCTCCTATTGTCAAACTTTTAACGGACATTAGGGAATGTCACAGACATTTGTATGCAGACATTGTTTTGTGTGTATACTGTAGATCAATGAAAAACATATTTAACGAAATGTTATGGAGATTTCATATGAATGTTAATAGTCTCATGGTGGTAATGGTTATTGTAATTAGTATGATGATTATTGTAATTATTATTGCTATTACAATGATTTTATTGATATTTATTTAATTATTCAACAGAAATTGCTTTTATGTGAATAAGGGTGAAGTTTATATTTCTGGAGATTTAAATAAGCAAACAAATGAATAAATAGATATATCCCTATCCTCCCACATGCTTTGTGTGTTCTGTCAATTACGGTGCTGTATCTAATCTAACTACAGTGTTGTGCTTTTGCCATTGAGGGCTTCCACTATTTCAAATTAATCAACAGGATGGGGATTGCTATTGGTTGGGAGTGATCAGCCAACAATCAGAGAATTGTATTCAAATTGGGTTGATTATAATTTGTAAATGGCTTTAAGCTATATTACCGCCCTCTAGTGACCATAACAAATGAATGATACGATTTGGTTCAGGACTGTCTGTAAATCACCAATATTAGCTTTACGTTTTATTCAAACACAAAATAAGAAAATTCACTACTTTAAAATGGACATAGCCTCAATGGCACAGATGCAAAGATGAGTCCTCTATCTATCTCTATGGGAAACACATATGTACATGTATAATTAGCATGAACTATCCCTTTAAAATAGGTCTGGAAGAGAATCCTGGGTATAATAAATGAATGGGGAATAATTGTTGCTGACACAAGCACACTAACTACCCTTTTTTTGCGCATTGTAAGCAATGAAATTGTTTAACTGATATTTCAGCTATTGTGAAATAGCAAAGACATTAAACAGATAAAATCTCCTGAAGACAAAATGGCAAACACCTAAATCTGCCCCTACACCCTACCCAAATTACGTGTCTAATTATTGTCTTTAGGGCCAATACTGGCTTGGTAGGCTATGTCAGTGAACAATTTCGAAATGTGAGTTGGTCCATACTGGAGGCAAAACATGTTGACTGGAGCTTGCATTTGGCCCCATTTTAATTATTGTTTATTGAGATATGTTAAATACATCACAAAAACATTTAGTTGTTTCTAAGTCTAATTTCCTGCAATTCTACATAGTGTAACATGACTCATTACCTCTTTTGGATAGGCTATTTCATAAAAATATGGATAGGGGGAAAAAAAGAAGTCTTGAACCAATTTTACCAAATGTTATTCAGCTAAGAAAAATATTATTTATCTAAAGGGGGGACATGTCCCCCCCCCATTCTGAAATTGCATTTTTGTCCCCCACAGTTTTGTCATTGGAATGTGATACAAAAGGGCAACGGTGTGCTTCAGGACAATGCGGACACCTCCGGACGGTTGGGTAGGCTGTTTGGAGTGTTTATCCGACTGGATTTTTAAAAGATTATGTCCCCCCCACTTCTAAAACCAAAGTTGTGTCCCTGATTTGACCCATCAAGTATCACTTTAATTGAAATTGAATCCTGTAGCTCAATTGATGGCAACAGAGTCACACATTCTGTTAGATTACTTCCCAAGCAAAGTCCAAGTTTGTTTGAGTCCTCAACTTTAGAGAGTTGTAGCTCAGCCACTGAATGTCATAGAAATTAACCAAAGATACCATTAAGTGTATGAGAGCCAAGATTATTTTTCACCTTCAAAAAACAGTCAGCAAATCAGAAAATGTTTATCTCTTTAATGCAACACACTTTGAAAGGCGGTGACCGACGATGGTTGCAACTAAGCAAAACCAATCTGCTAGAAAACGCCCTAGTATTATGGCTAAACCCACTGGGCAAAAAAAATCGATGTGATGCTGTTGAATCATCTTGGAAAACTGATTGGGTTTGCAAAAAGTCATCAACGTAAGGGCATTTCATATCCAATGACATGGTGACCTTTTTTGTTGATTTCACGTTGAATTCACGTTAGATAAAAACTCAACCAAATGTAATTCAAAACTAGAAGTTTAACTGCTGTCTCTGCCGAGGGGAAGTCAACCGCATTGCAATAGCCAAAAGACAATCTATTAGCTGGACATATCAATGCATGCCACAACATCAATAACAAGTGCCTCTTGGGTATGCTTATTTAACAAGTGGCTCTTCAGTAATCAACTTAATGCCTCTGGCTTGAAAAATAAATATATTAACATATGGGTGTGTCCCTTCATCCCTTCATTTAAATAATTTAAGAATTTATTTCATTTAAATTCAAACAGTTGTTTATTTGATATATAAAGTAAATCTGGGTTCTAAATCGTGCGGAACTTCTTTTGGGAACTTCTGTCCACTATGCTGTTTTTTGTTTGTAGGGTCTCAAAGTCGGGATGTTCTAATAGAGATATTGTTTGCTTCAGAAACTCCATGTCGGGATGTTCTAATAGAGATAGTGTTTGCTTCAGAAACTCCATGTCGGGATGTTCTAATAGAGATATTGTTTGCTTCAGAAACTCCATGTCGGGATGTTCTAATAGAGATAGTGTTTGCTTCAGAAACTCCATGTCGGGATGTTCTAATAGAGATAGTGTTTGCTTCAGAAACTCCATGTCGGGATGTTCTAATAGAGATAGTGTTTGCTTCAGAAACTCCATGTCGGGATGTTCTAATAGAGATAGTGTTTGCTTCAGAAACTCCATGTCGGGATGTTCTAATAGAGATATTGTTTGCTTCAGAAACTCCATGTCGGGATGTTTGTCCACAATATCTTTATGTTTCAGGATCTCGACGTCAGGACATTTGCCCTTGATATTGTTTTGTTGACTGCATGCAACTCCAGTATGTTACTGGTGGGAACATGGAGATAAGCATGTGCTTCCATGCTGGTTGAGCTTCCATTAAAGAAGCCCACGCTCATCCCGGCCTTCTGACCTATTAGCAAGATATAGCTTGCTGAGATTAGGTTGACTTTATGTCATTCACAATTTTCCGAAAGGTGGCTTGTATGGCCTTGTGTAGCCAGAATTTAATAAACTGTCATTTGAATTTACTCTACCGGTTGTCCACTTGGTTGGTCCTTTTAGATAAATTTTAGATAAAATATCCAATATCCAAAATGATGGTACTGCCGTTGAGATTTCTATCACCTGGTACATGTGCAAAACCACGTAAGCATGGGCTTGGATAGCATGCATGCGTTGCGTGCATGTACTGTACAGTGAGGTCCAAAAGTATTTGGACAGTGACACATTTTTTGGGGGATGTTTTTTTTTAACCCTTATTTTACCAGGTAAGAAAATATATTAATATTACAGCATCAACCTGGGGAATAGTTACAGGGGAGAGGAATTGTCACGACTTCCGCCGGAGTCGGTACCTCTCGTTGTTCGAGCGCCATTCGGCGGTCGACGTCACTGGCCTTCTAGCCATCACCGATCCACTTTTCATTTTCCATTTGTTTTTGTCTTCGTTTTTTACACACCTGGTTTCAATTCCCCCATTACATGTTCATTATTTAACCCTCTGGTTTCCCCCATGTTTGTGTGCGTGTTTGTTTTATTGTAAGGATGTATCTGACGGCTGGTTTATTGTTACCGGGTGTTGTTATTATGCCCGTTTATTTCGTGGTACCGGTATTTTTCCAGCACCATAGTATTGTGTTTATACTGGTGTTTTTCTTAATTGAATACCTTGTCCACGCATCTCAGCTCTCCTGCGCCTGACTCCTTTCACCAGTTACCCACAGCCTTGACAGAAACACGCACCTCAAAGGAATGGAGTCAGCAGGAGCAGGAGCCCCAGCAGTAGGGGTTGAGGAGCGAGTCCAGCAGCACGCTGCCATGCTGCAGTATCTCGCTCCACCAGCACCACCAGTCTCACCATCACTCACCCCTCCTTCACACGGGCCCAGTGGGATACGGCTCGCCCTCCCGAAGGAGTATGATGGAACGGCAGCGGGTTGTCAGGGGTTCTTGCTCCAGCTAGAGCTCTACCTGGCAACCGTCCACCTGGCTCCTTCGGGCCGAGAGAGCGTCGCCGCCCTCGTCTCCTGCCTCTCAGGGAAAACCCTGGAGTGGGCCAACGCCGTATGGGGGAAGAAGAAGCGGTGTAGGACCACTTCGAGGATTTCACCTGCCGCTTCCGGGCAGTCTTTGACCATCCACCTGAGGGTAGAGCGGCAGGTGAACGTCTCGTCCACCTGAGGCAGGGGATGAGGAGCGCACAGGAGTTCGCGTTGGAATTCCGGACCCTGGCCGCCGGCGCGGGATGGAACGACAGGGCCCTGATCGATCACTACCGGTGCAGTCTGCGCGAGGACGTCTGTCGGAAGTTGGCATGCAGGGACATCACTCTCACATTCGATCAGCTGGTGGACCTGTCCATCCGGCTGGATAACCTGCTGGCTACCCACGGATGTCCAGATCGGGGTCTGTCGGTTCCATCCCCCAGCACCACCGCTCCGACGCCCATGAAGCTGGGAGGTGCTGCACTTAGGGCGACCGGAGGAGGGGCCGTTCCATGCACCATTTGTGGCCGCAGGGCACACTGCCGGTCGGTGCTGGGGAGGTTCCTCTGAGAGTCGAGGCAGCAGGCACTCTCGTGTCACCCCAGGTGAGTCGGCACCAGGCTCACCCAGAGCCCCCTGTTGCTCACATGTTTTTGTTTATTAATTTTCCTGAGTGTTTCCCGCATTCCTAGTATAAGGCGCTCGTAGATTCAGGCGCAGCTAGGAATTTTATTGACAGATCATTTGCACATAGTTTATGGATCCCCATTCTTCCTGTGGATATGCCCTTCCCTGTGCACGCCCTAGATAGTCGACCATTAGGGTCAGGGCTAATTAGGGAGGCCACCGCTCGCTCCACTGGGCATGGTTACGCAGGAGAGTCACAAGGAGAGAATCAGTCTATTCCTTATTGATTCTCCTGCGTTTCTGTTAGGAATTTTATGAATAATGACTAAACAATGTCTACATTTAGATAAAACTATAACTAATTGAACTCAACCCTGTATTATTATATCTGATTAATAATGTTAATTCATAAGGAAGGGATTATGTAGCATGAACAAGGAGTAATTCAAACATAATAAACACTGTCAGGATTTGGCCAGGATTGTTCAGGTTTGAGTCACTAGATGCCCCCATTGTGCTTTTTTGACCCTTTTGTTTTTTCCCTTGTTCCAGTTATTATTTGCACCTGTACCTCATTTCCCTTGAAAGTATTTAAACCCTTAGTGTTCCTCAGTTCTTTGCTCTGTGTTTGTATGTTAGCACCCAGCCCCAGCCATGCTGTGAACATTTGTTTCTCTAGTTGGATTTTCTTGAGGTACTCTGGTTTTGTTCTTGTTTATTTTTGATTATTCTTTTGAGGTTTGTTTTTTCCCTGCTGTTCTTACCACTTTGTGGATTTTTCCTTGTGTCTTGGAGGATATACATTTCTTCTCTTGGAATTACTTTTGACGTTGTGGATTTATATTTTTTGCCTGAAGATCTTTTCCTTTTTACTTTATTAAACCACCGTCTCTAGTACTGCTGTGTCTGCCTCATCTTCTGGGTTCTGCCGACTATTAGTGGCTCAGTTTACTAAGTGACTGTTTCTCACACCGGAGACCCGAGTTCGTAATCGGGTCCTGACAGAAACACAGAGCCAAACAAAATGAACCCAGAGGCAGCCAGTACCCAGGACCTTTTTTCCATGCTGTCCCACCATGAGGGGACTGTCCAACGCCACGAAGCTGCTCTGGTTCAGCAAGAGGCCTTAATGGCTAGACATTCTCAACTTCTGTCGGAGATGCTGACTTCCATAAAGCAGATATCTGATCGACTTTCCCCGGCAACCGCTTCTGCCCCAGTACATCAGATTCAAGTGCCCATGGCAGTTAACCCCCTGGCTGAACCTCGTCTGCCGCCTCCCCAACGGTTCTCAGGTGATCCGAGTGCTTGTAAGGGGTTTTTCACCCAATGTTCTCTCTCCTTCGAGCTGCAACCCTCGTCGTTTCCCACCGACCGGTCCAAGATCGCATATATCATCACCCTGCTGTCGGAAAAAGCCCTAGCCTGGGCTACTGCTGTGTGGGATGCCCAAAGTCCCTGCTGTGCCAGCTACTCTACCTTTGCTGAAGAATTCAAGCGAGTGTTTCAAGGTCCTACCAGCGGCCCTGACTCAGCCAAACAGCTCCTGACTCTCCGCCAAGGTCGGTGCAGCGTGACGGACTATGCCATCCAGTTCCGCACGGTGGCAGCAGCGAGTGGCTGGAACGACGAGGCGCTCACAGTGTGCTTTTTGAAGGGTCTTTCCGACACCATCCAAGATGAACTGGCCACTCGGGAACCACCGGACAACCTCGAGTCCCTGATCAAGTTGGCCTCGCGCATAGACCAGCGTCTGAGAGAGAGAGAACTCAACCGTAGACCTCTCACCCTAGCTCCTATCGGTCCCAGCTCCGAGTCTCCACCTTTATCCTCGCTGGCTCCACCGGAACCCATGCAGATTGGACGCATCTCCCAGGCTGAGAGAGACCACCGGATGAGGGAGCGATGCTGTCTATATTGCGGCAAACCGGGCCATTTCCGCTACACGTGTCCCGGGCTCCAGGGAAACGCACTGTCCCGTGCAGGCCTGGGAGGACTGTAACGGGAAACATAACCTCCTCCCATCCATCCAACTCCCGCCTGCTCATTCCAGTCACCCTTGCCTGGGACAACCACGAGCTTCCCCTTCAAGCCTTGGTAGACTCTGGAGCCGCAGGTAACTTCATGGATGGTGTCTGGGCGAAGGAGAATGGCGTTCCCTCTGAACCTCTAAGTGACCCCATGAGGGTTACTACGTTGGATGGAAGCCCTTTGGGATCTGGACTTGTCACTCGTGTCACTACCCCCTTGCGACTTTCAGTTTCCCAACACCAGGAAGTGATGAACTTTCATCTGATCTCCTGTTCCGAGTCCCCTCTCGTCCTTGGATACCCCTGGCTTCACAGCCATAACCCTCACATCGACCTCACATCAAGCAGTGGGGTCCTACGTGCCAAGCCACTTGTATCTTCCCGAGTTCCCCGAGTTCTCCTCCCGAGTCTCTAGAATCCATCGACCTGTCCCGAGTTCCCGAGTGTTACCATGACCTCAAACCGGTATTTAGCAAACAGAGGGCCACCATGCTACCACCCCATAGACCTTACGATTGCCCCATCGACCTGTTTCCGGGCACCTGCCCCCCAGGGGTCGGATCTTTTCCCTATCTCCTCCCGAACGAGCTGCTATGGATACCTACATCAAGGACGCTCTGGCAGCAGGCCTCATGCGTCCATCCACCTCGCCGGCGGGAGCAGGGTTTTTCTTTGTGGCCAAAAAAGACGGTGGATTACGTCCTTGCATCGACTACCGGGGACTCAATGCCATAACCGTTCGTAACCGCTACCCGCTACCCCTTATGGCCACAGCCTTTGAGCTGCTCCAGGAAGCAGTTGTCTTCACTAAGCTTGACCTGCGGAACGCATACCATCTTGTGCGGATCAGACCCGGTGACGAGTGGAAGACCGCTTTCAACACGCCTACTGGTCACTACGAATACTTGGTGATGCCCTTCGGCCTGACCAACGCCCCGGCTGTGTTCCAAGCGCTCATAAACGATGTGCTTAGGGATATGCTTAACATCTTCGTGTCGGTTTACTTGGATGACATCCTCATCTTTTCGAGCTCCCTTCAAGAACACACTAAGCATGTCAGACAAGTACTCAAACGCCTCCTAGACAGCCATTTGTACGTTAAGCCGGAAAAATGTGAATTCCATTCCTCCCGAGTACAATTCCTGGGATTTGTAGTGGAACCCGGTCGAGTCCAGATGGACCCCAGGAAGGTAGGGGCGGTAGCGGATTGGCCCACCCCCAAGTCCGTTAAGGAAGTTCAGCGTTTCCTGGGCTTCACTAACTTTTACTGCAAGTTCATCAAGAACTTCAGCTTGGTGGCCCCTCTCTCAGATTTAACCAAGGGTGGCAACGCAAGGTTTCTGTGGGGAAAAAAAGCTGAGACGGCCTTCCAAGGACTCAAGCAGCGCATCCTCTCTGCTCCCATCCTGACACTACCGACTGCGGATGAACCTTTCAAGTGCTTACGGACCACAAAAATCTGGAGTATATCCAGCAGGCGAAGCGGTTGAACTCCAGACAAGCTCGATGGTCTCTTTTCTTCAATCGATTCCAGTTTATCCTCACCTATAGACCCGGGTCGAAGAATCTCAAACCGGACGCCTTGTCACGAGTCTACGCTCCTGCCATTCGAGAAGATACTGACATGCCTGTCCTTCCTGCCGCTAAGATCGTGGCTCCGATCTCGTGGCAAGTTGAGGATACCGTGAAACAAGCTCAAGCCATCGAACCGGGTCCTAAAGGAGGTCCTGCCAATCGGTTGTTTGTTCCCAAGGCAGCGAGGACCCAGGTCCTTCTGTGGGGGCACTCCTCTCGCCTCACCTGTCACCCGGGCATAGGTTGCACCTTGGAGTTCATCCAGCGTAAGTTCTGGTGGCCCACCATAAAAGAAGACGTTGCCACTTTCGTCAAGGCCTGTCCTGTGTGCTGCCAGGGCAAATCTTCTCACCTCCGCCCTCAAGGACTCCTTCACCCTTTATCTATTCCCCACCGACCCTGGTCCCATATCTCGTTGGACTTTATTACTGGCCTTCCTCCGTCCCATGGTAATACTACTATCCTAGTCATCATCGACAGGTTTTCTAAGGCGGCCAGGTTCGTCCCCTTGACTAAGTTACCTTCTGCCAAGGAAACGGCTGAGTTGGTGATAAACCATGTGTTCCGAGTCTTCGGCATTCCTCAAGATAGTCCCCAGTTCGCCTCAAGGTTTTGGAAGGCCTTCTGCCAACTCATAGGGGCCACTGCCAGTCTATCTTCAGGGTACCACCCGGGGTCCAATAGCCAAATCGAGAGGATGAATCAAGAGCTGGATACCACCCTCAGATGTATGGTCTCCAACAACCCGTCCACATTGTCGTCCTTCATTGTCTGGGCCGAGTACGCGCACAACACCTTGCGCTCCTCCTCCACTGGTATGTCCCCGCACGAGTGTCAGTTTGGCTATGCCCCTCTATTGTTCCCGGACCAGGAGGCAGAAGTCAGAGTGCCTTCAGCCTTGAGGTTCATCAGACGCTGTCGGCTTACGTGGAAGAAGACCCGTCTTAATCTTCTGCGTTCCTCACAGCGATACCAACGACAAGCCAACAGACGTCGCCGTCCCGTGCCTACCCTGCGCCTCGGCCAGAGAGTCTGGCTCTCAACTAAGAACTTACCGCTACAGGTGGAGTCTCGCAAGCTGTCCCAGAAATACATCGGCCCCTTTAAGGTTGCCAGGAGAGTGAATCCCGTTACTTATCGCCTGCACTTACCCAGATCTCTTAAAATGAATCCCACGTTTCATATTTCTTTATTAAAACCTGTTGTTTTTTCTCCCCTTATCCCGGCAGGCAGACCTCCCCCTCCGCCCCGTGTCATCGGAGGCCAGTCGGCTTATACCGTCCATCAGATACTGGATTCCCGCCGGGTGCAGCGGTCCTGGCAGTATCTGGTGGACTGGGAAGGCTACGGTCCCGAGGAGCGCTCCTGGGTTCCTGCCAAAGACATACTGGACCCTGACCTCATTCGTCAGTTCAGGGTCCTCCACCCTGAGAAGGCTGGTAGGAACGTCAGGAGTCGTTCCTAGGGGGAGGATTCTGTCAGGATTTGGCCAGGATTGTTCAGGTTTTGGTCACTAGATGCCCCCATTGTGCTGTTTTGACCCTTTTGTTTTTTTACCCTTGTTCCAGTTATTATTTGCACCTGTGCCTCATTTCCCTTGAAAGTATTTAAACCCTTAGTGTTCCTCAGTTCTTTGCTCTGTGTTTGTATGTTAGCACCCAGCCCCAGCCATGCTGTGAACATTTGTTTCTCTAGTTGGATTTTCTTGAGGTACTCTGGTTTTGTTCTTGTTTATTTTTGATTATTCTTTTGAGGTTTGTTTTTTCCCTGCTGTTCTTACCACTTTGTGGATTTTTCCTTGTGTCTTGGAGGATATACATTTCTTCTCTTGGAATTACTTTTGACGTTGTGGATTTATATTTTTTGCCTGAAGATCTTTTCCTTTTTACTTTATTAAACCACCGTCTCTAGTACTGCTGTGTCTGCCTCATCTTCTGGGTTCTGCCGACTATTAGTGGCTCAGTTTACTAAGTGACTGTTTCTCACACCGGAGACCCGAGTTTGTAACCGGGTCCTGACAAAACACCATTCCAACTTAGTTAGAGAGGTTTGTGGTGTGGGTTATTAAGTAAGCCAAAAGGATCGTTAAACTATGGTTGAACCGACCCAACTTAGCCCTGAGATGTTTATATAAGGCAGTGAGTAACTTCATAGGTCTTCCATTATCTTGGGTTGTGGTAATAAAAGTGGTAATAAATTATAGTGAGCCTTCAGGAGAATAAATGATATTGTGTGTCGTGTGTGTGCGCTGGTGAGTTGGAATGAACTTTTGAACCTGTTTTATATTGGTCAAGAGGAGGAGCTTTATTCTGTAACCAATGACGTCATATTTTGTATATAAACTGTTTGTGGTTAAATGGGAGCGTGCTCCGAGAATAAATACAATTTTTAATAAGACTGTTCCCTGTCTATTTTATGTTAATAAGGATCTTACAAATTCTTAGAAACAGACAGAGTGATTTTAATTAATGAGCACATAAAGGAATTATGAAATTCCTCTAGCAGTTTCCCGTGGTGCTGGGCTTACCCTGGTTTGCCTGTCATGACCCCACTATTTCGTGGCAACAGAGGGTTCTCACGGGGTGGTTTCCGTCGGTGCT
This sequence comes from Salvelinus namaycush, assembly GCF_016432855.1. NCBI lineage: Eukaryota > Metazoa > Chordata > Actinopteri > Salmoniformes > Salmonidae > Salvelinus > Salvelinus namaycush. The sequence continues at coordinate 26,646,785 of NC_052333.1, forward strand.
ACTACGGTGGAAAGTCCAAACCAGTTCTCCGCCGTGCTTATCCCCTCTGAATATGCCGATTTGGCTCTCGCCTTCTGTAAAAAGAGGCGACTCAATTACCACCCCATCGACGGGGGGATTGTGCGATAAATCTCCTGGTAGGCGCAGCACTTCCCAGGAGTCACGTGTATCCCCTGTCGCAAGAGGAGACGTCGGCTAAGGAAACTTATGTCTTCGAATCTCTGGGGCAGGGGTACATTTGGCCCTCCACTTCACCTGTCTCCTCGAGTTTCTTTTTTGTGAAGAAGAAGGATGGAGGTCTGCGCCCGTGTATTGACTATCGAGGCATCAACCAAATCACTGTGAGGTACAGTTACCCGCTGCCTCTCATAGCCAGTGCGATCGAGTCAATGCACGGGGCGCGCTTCTTCACAAAATTGGAAATCAGGAGCGCTTACAACCTGGTGCGTATCCGGGAGGGGGACGAGTGGAAGACGGCATTTAGTACCACCTCAGGGCACTATGAGTACCTCATCATGCCGTACGGGTTGATGAATGCTCCATCAGTCTTCCAGGCCTTTGTAGACAAGATTTTCCGGGACCTGCACGGGAAGGGTGTAGTGGTGTATATCGACGACATTCTGATATACTCCGCTACACGCGCCGAGCATGTGTCCCTGGTGCGCAGGGTGCTCGGTCAACTGTTGGAGCATGACCAGCACGTCAAGGCTGAGAAATGTATGTTTTTCCAACAGTCCGTCTCCTTCCTAGGGTACCGCATTTCCACTTCAGGGGTGGAGATGGAGAGTGACCGCATTACAGCCGTGTGTAATTGGCCGACTCCCTCCACGGTAAAGGAAGTGCAGCGGTTTCTAGGGTTTGCCAACTACTACCGGAGGTTTATCCTGGGCTTTGGTCAGCTAGCGGCTCCCATTACCTCACTGCTGAAGGGGGGACCGGTGCGTTTTCAGTGGTCGGCTGAGGCGGACAGGGCTTTTGGTCAGCTGAGGGCTCTGTTTACCCTGGCTCCCGTGCGGCTCATCCGGATCCCTCTTTGGCGTTCATAGTGGAGGTGGACGCGTCCGAGGCTGGGATAGGAGCCGTGCTATTTCAGCGCTCGGGTGCACCACCAAGGCTCCGCCCCTGTGCCTTCTTTTCAAAGAAGCTCAGCCCGGCGGACCGAAACTATGACGTGGGGGACTGGGAGTTGTTGGCTGTCGTCAAAGCTTTGAAGGCGTGGAGACATTTGCTTGAGGGGGCTAAACACCCTTTTCTCATCTGGACAGACCACCGCAATCTGGAGTACATCCGGGCGGCGAGGAGACTGAACCCTCGCCAGGCAAGGTGGGCCATGTTCTTTACCCGTTTTGTTTTCACCCTGTCCTGCAGACCAGGTTCCCAGAACGTAAAGGCAGACACACTGTCCCGGATGTATGACACAGAGGAGCGGTCTATGGATCCCACTCCCATACTCCCGGCCTCTTGCCTTTTGGCACCGGTAGTGTGGGAGCTGGATGCTGACATCGAGAGGGCATTACGTACAGAGCCCACTCCCCCCAGTGTCCAGCTGGGCGTCTGTACGTTACGTTTGCTGTCCGCGACCGCTTGATCTATTGGGCCCACACGTCACCCTCCTCTGGTCATCCGCGCATCGGTCGGACAGTGCTCTGTCTTAGTGGGAAGTACTGGTGGTCCACATTGGCTAAGGATGTGAGGGTTTATGTTTCCTACTGCTCGGTGTGCGCCCAGTGCAAGGCCCCTAGGCACCTGCCCACAGGGAAGTTACAACCCTTACCCGTTCCTCAACTGCCGTGGTCGCACCTGTCGGTGGACTTCCTGACGGATCTGCCTCCCTCACAGGGTAACACCATGATCCTGGTCGTTGTGGATCGGTTTTCTAAGTCCTGCCGTCTCCTCCCTTTGCCCGGTCTCCCTACGGCCCTACAGACTGCGGAGGCCCTGTTCACACACTTCTTCCGGCACTACGGGGTGCCTGAGGACATAGTATCTGATCGAGGTCCCCAGTTTACATCAAGGGTCTGGAGGGCGTTCATGGAACGTCTGGGGGTCTCGGTCAGCCTTACCTCAGGTTTTCACCCCGAGAGTAACGGGCAGGTGGAGAGAGTAAACCAGGATGTGGGTAGGTTTCTGCAGTCTTATTGCCAGGACCGGCCTGGGGAGTGGGCGGCGTTCATACCCTGGGCAGAGATGGCCCAGAACTCGCTCCGCCGCTCCTCTACCAACCTCTCCCCTTTCCAGTGCGTACTGGGGTACCAGCCGGTTCTGGCGCCGTGGCATCAGAGCCAGATCGAGGCTCCTGCGGTGGACGACTGGTTTAGGCGCTTGCAGGAGACGTGGGACGCCGCTCATGTGCACCTTCAGCGGGCTGTGAGGCGTCAGAAAGCCAGCGCAGACCGCCACCACAGTGAGCCGTATTAACTCCTCGTTCCATGTGTCTCTCCTCAGGCCGGTGGTAGCTGGTCCACTCCAGGAGTCTGAGGTGCGGGAGGTTCCTCCGCCCCCTCTGGACATCGAGGGGGCCCCGGCGTATGCGGTCCGATCCATACTGGACTCGAGGCGTCGGGCGAGGGGCCTTCAGTACCTCGTGGAGTGGGAGGGGTACGGTCTGGAGGAGAGAGGCTGGGTGCCGGTGGAGGACGTATTGGACCCTTCGATGCTGCGGGATTTCCACCGTCTCCATCCGGATCGCCCTGTGCCTCGCCCCCCGGGTCGTCCCCGGGGCCGGTGTCGGCGCACTGCTGGAGCTGCGCATCAAGGGGGGGGGACTGTCACGACTTCCGCCGGAGTCGGTCCCTCTCCTTGTTTGAGCGGAGTTCGTCGGTCGACGTCACCGGCCTTCTAGCCATCACCGATCCACTTTTCATTTTCCATTTGTTTTGTCTTTGTTTTTTACACAGCTGGTTTCAATTCCCCCATTACATGTTCATTATTTAACACTCTGGTTTCCCCCATGTTTGTGTGCGTGTTTGTTTTATTGTAAGGCTGTATCTGACGGCTGGTTTATTGATACCGGGTTTTGTTATTATGCACGTTTATTTTGTGGTACCGGTATTTTTCCAGCACCATAGTATTGTGTTTATACTGGTGTTTTTCTTGAATTAAAAACCTTGTCCACGCATCTCAGCTCTCCTGCGCCTGACTCCGTTCACCAGTTACCCATAGCCTTGACAGGAATGAGCCAATTGGAAGCTGGGGATGATTAGGTGGCCATGATAGTATGAAGGCCAGATTGAACATTTTACTAGCAGTCTCTCCAGGCTAGGAGAGCGCGCTAGTGTAGAGAAGCCTATAGTGCGTCTTCATCCCACAGAGATTGTAGGCTACTAAAGAAGAAGCCTAGACTTGGCCCTCCGGTACCGCTTGCCGTGCTGTAGCAGAGAGAACAGTCTATGACTAGGGTGGCTGGAGTCTTTGACAAGTTTTAGGGCCTTCCTCTGACACTGCCTGCTATAGAGGTCCTGGATGGCAGGAAGCTTGGCCCCAGTGATGTATTGGTCGTACGCACTACCCTCTGTGCCTTGCGGTCGTAGGCCGAGCAGTTCCCATACCAGGCAGTGATGCAACCAGTCAGGTTGCTCTCGATGGTGCCGCTGTATACATTTTTAAGGATCTGAGGGGGAATAGGCTTTGTCGTGCCCTCTTCACGACTGTCTTGGTGTGTTTGGACCATGATAGTTTGTTGGTGATGTGGACACTAAGGAACTTGAAGCTCTCAACCTGCTCCACTACAGCCCATTTGATGGAAATGAGGGGGTGCTCAGTCCTCCTTTTCCTGTAGTCCACAATCATCTCATGGATGCCAAGGGAAGCCAAACTTCCCACCAAAACTGTACCCCCAACCCCCCTAAAAAAACATACAAAATAATGAATCTTTCGTCTCTCTGTTTCATAAATGTCCTACAATTCGCAGGAGGCTGAATGTATCTCACCGGAGAAAGCATCTGAGCGAACGAAACAGTGGCACTCTGTCTCAGTATGTGAAGCGAATCTATCTGATGCAGTCTGGTCAGAAAGAGTATGACATTGTTGCCGCACATAGCATTGAATGCAAGGGAAGCCAGCGAGCATTTGGCCTCCCTTGATAAAAAATAAATAAAATGCGCTAAACTGAGTCAGCTCAGCTGTGAATAGTCCTGGCGTACCAAAAAAAAAGTGTGAAGGGAATATCGTTGTGTTGTTGTCATCAGGTGGGTAGCTAGCTAATAGCATTCCTTTCCTAAATTAGCCATGCATGGAAATAGGGATTTGGAATTGTGGTTTTACCTAATTCTCAGTACTGGCCAATGATTATAACTGCGATTCTGACCCAATCATAAATTCATACATTGTGCCCCCTGGCCTGAGAGGATAGAAGTCCAATATGTAGCTAGATGTAGTATGCTAACGTTAACTACCTGGCCTAGCATCAGTGGAGGCTGCTGAGGGGAGGACGGCTAATAATAATGTCTGGAACGGAGCAAATGGAATGGATCAAACCATGTGTTTGATGTGTTTGATACCATTCAACCTATTCCGCTCCAGCCCGTCCTCCCCAATTAAGGTGCCACCAACCTCCTGTGCCTGGCGTATCATTGCCCATTAAAGGAAGTTAGGCTATTGAGCAAGTATTTTAGCCAGGTAGCCTAGGACAACACAAATTTAAACTGTGTACTGTATGACAGAGTCATAGACCGTTTAGGCAAAGGCAACATGAAAGAGGAGGATGGCATTGCCATTTCTCTCCAAGTAGGTTTAGTCAACATGTTTTTTCTACTTGCACACTCAAACAAACACACACACACACACACACACAGAGCGAGAGAGAGAAATCAGTGCCATGGACAGCCACATCATATTTAGCTTACGTTGATTGGACTAACTCGTTTTTGGTATATTTTAGACCTAGTATAGGTGATTGGATGATGTTGAAATGACGCTGGAATAGTGGAGGCAACTTCTGTTTTTTTTGGGACTTGCGGTAACTCTCTGTGGTTCTAAATCAACAGTAATTTAGTAGTGCGAAAATGTCGGAAACATTAGACATTACCATGCCTTAGGTCATGTAGCTGTTTGTTACATGCAATATGTTTTGTGGACTTCACCAGACAGATGTTGCTCTTCGGTTTTGTAATTAAACAAATATGTGGTTGAATTTATTCTTATTGTCTCTGCCTTAAATCGGAAAGTATTCAGACACCTTGTATTTTTCCTAATTTGATAAAATACATTTTTTTCCTCATCACTCTACACACAATACCCCATAATGACAAAGTGAAAACAAGTTATTAGACATTTTTGAAAATGTATTACAAATAAAAATAGAAATAACCTTATTTTCATATGTATTCAGACCCTTTGCTATGAGACTCGAAATTGAGTTCAGGTGTATCCTGTTTCCATTGATCATCCTTAAAACTTCTTATGGCTGCAAGGGGCAGTATTGAGTAGCCAGTTAAATCGTGCCCATTTCAAACGGCCTCGTACTCAATTCTTGCTCGTACAATATGCATATTATTATTACTATTGGATAGAAAACACTCTCTAGTTTCTAAAACCGTTTGAATTATTTCTCTGAGTGAAACAGAACTCATTCTGCAGCACTTTTCCTGACCAGGAAGTGGAACGTCTGAAATCGATGCTCTGTTCTTCTTCATGCCTATAAATGGGCACAAGACCTATTAGTATACATACACGTCATACACCTTCCTCTGGTTGTCAAGAGGCTGTGAGAGAAGAAATTAGGTGATTATCTCGATCTGAGTTGGAACACATCATCTTGGAATCTCGTGTCCACCATTTTCGGTACTCTGAATAGCGCGAGCTGGACAGTGTGATTGCCTTTTGTTTAGCTTCCGTTATAGGCGACTACAATCTCCGGCTTTGATTTTATTTGATACATGTCACCATATCATCGTAAAGTATGTTTTTTCAATATGGTTTCATCAGATTATTGAAATTTTTTCGGGAGTTTTGCTGTGTTCCGTTCTCTTCCGTTTGTTGACATGGAGAGTGTCGTGGCACCCGGCTAGCGCGCTTGCTAAATGAAGAGGGAAAGTGTCCGTTCTGAATCCAAACAACGACTGTTCTGGACAAAGGACACCTTGTCCAACATTCTGATGAAAGATCAGCAAAAGTAAGACCCATTTTATGATGTTATTTCATATATCTGCCGTAGTCGCCGGCGCCCAAGTGTTTCTGGCTATTGTGCTAATAAGCTAATATAACGCTACATTTTGTTTTCGCTGTAAAACACTTGATAAATCGGAAATATTGTCTGGAATCACAAGATGCCTGTCTTTCAATTGCTGTACACTATGTATTTTTCAGAAATGTTTTATGATGAGTATTTATTTATTTGGCGTTGGTGTCTGTAATTTTTCTGTCTGCTTTCGGTGCAATTTCTGACTGTAGCTGCAATGTAAACTATGATTTATACCTGAAATATGCACATTTTTCTAACAAAACATATGCTATACAATAAATATGTTATCAGACTGTCATCTGATGAATTTGTTTCTTGGTTAGTGGCTATTTATATCTTTATTTGGTCGAATTTGTGATAGCTACTGATGGAGTAAATAACTGGTGGAGTAATGAAAAATGGTGTCTTTTGCTAACGTGGTTAGCTAATAGATTTACATATTGTGTCTTCCCTGTAAAACATTTTAAAAATCGGACATGTTGGCTTGATTCACAAGATGTGTACCTTTCATCTGGTGTCTTGGACTTGTTAATGTGTGAAAGTTAAATATTTAAAAAAAAATATCTTTTGAATTTCGCGCCCTGCACTTTGAGCTGGCTGTTGTCATAAGTGTACCGACGTCGGGCTTGCACGCCAAACAGGTTAAGATGTTTCTACAACTTGATTGGAGTCCACCTGTGGTAAATTCAATTGATTGGACATGATTTGGAAAGGCACACACCTGTCTATATAAGGTCCCACAGTTAGTGCATGTCAGAGAAAAAACCAAGTCATGAGGTCGAAGGAATTGTCCTTAGAAGTCTGAGACAGGTTTGTGTAGAGGCACAGATCTAGGGAAGGGTACCAAAACATTTCTGCAGCATTGAAAGTCCCCAAGAACACAGTGGCCTCCATCATTCTTAAAACCTCTTGGGAATACCCCCCCCCCCCCCCCCCCCCCTTTCAATTTCCACCTGAAGACATACCCAAATCTAACTGTCTCTAGCTCAGGCCCAGGAGCAAGGATATGCATATTCTTGGTACCATTTGAAAGAAAACACTCTGAAGTTTGTGTAAATGTGAATTGAATGTAGGAGAATATAACACAATAGATCTGGTTTTGATAATACAATGAAAAGAACCATACGTTTTTTCATTTTAATTGTTGTATCATCGTATTTAAAATGAACAAGATAAAACAAACATTTAGATATGAATATGGGGACAATTTCAGTGGAAAACATAAGAAGGCAACAGTACTTGTGCAAAGTTTCAGAATGATAACTTCCAAAATGAGTGTGCTACATGACATTTATCATGAAGTCACCCAGGTGTCCCACACAAGTAGCCCAAATGTACCCAAGTGGCCAAATTGGTGAAGGTATACATTTTGAAACAAATAACTATATACAAAATACCAAAATGGTATTCTAACACCCCCCCCCAAAAAAAATTAGAAAAAAATATGGGGAAAAAAGTTGGAATTTTTTTAAATAAAAGAAATATGAAAAAATAAATAAAATATACATTTACAAAATAACATGGGTGACTATTTACACACTTTCAATATTTGGAAGACCCTCAGTCCTCTATCAAATCAAATGTATTTACATAGCCCTTCCTACATCAGCTAATATCTCAATGTGCTATACAGAAACCCGGCCTAAAACCCCAAACAGCAAGCAATGCAGGTGTAGAAGCACGGTGGCTAGGAAAAACTAGAAAGGCAAAACCTAGGAAGAAACCTAGAGAGGAACCAGGCTATGAGGGGTGGCCAGTCCTCTTCTGGCTGTGCCGGGTAGATATCGCAGTGGTTGTAGAGGGTGCAACAGGACAGCACCTCAAGAGTAAAAATGAACAGTTTAGGTAGGGTTCCATAGCCGCAGGCAGAACAGTTGAAACTGGAACAGCAGCAAGGTTGGGTGGACTGGGGACAGCAAGGAGTCATCATGCCAGGGGGTCCTGACACATGGTCCTGGGGCTCAGGTCCTCAGAGAAAGAAGGAGAGAAAGAGAGAGCATACTTAAATTCACACAGGATAAGACTGGAACAGTACTCCAGATATAACAAACTGACCCTAGCCCCCCGACACAAACTACTGCAGCATAAATACTGGAGGCAGAGACAGGAGGGGGTCATGAGACACTGTGGCCCCATCCGATGAGACCCCCGGACAGGGCCAAACAGGAAGGATATAACCCCACCCACTTTGCCAAAGCTCTACACAATATTCTGCTGTCGATGCCAGATGCTATAGCAGTCTCTTTCTGATGTAAAGCAGAGGGTCACCAAGCATGTGGTGCATGTGATGGGCGACTTCATCTTGCAAACAACACAGCAACGCCTCCATGCTGTGCCCTTTGGCCCTTAGGCACATCCATGTCTGCACAAATATATCTGGGCAGATGAACACTTGTGGCAGGAGCAGAAGGGACAGGGTTTGGTGCAGTGGTGCTGTAGCCAGCAAGCTCCTTGATGAGCTGCTCTCTGAAGGCTTTCTGTGTGAGGAAGGGCTTTCCACAGCTCTTAGCCATTTCCTTGTGTAGGATGAATGCATTCACCACAGCAATGTCGACGAAATGATAGAAGAAGGTCTTGTACCATTTCATTGTCTTATGCAGAACATTGTAATAGCCTATCAGCGCATCAGATAGATCCACACCTCCCATGCTCTTGTTGTAGTCCTTCACTGCAGTTGGAATGGGGACATTTTTGGTGGTCCAATTCCCAGTACCATCCTTGACACGGAAGTAGTTTGGTAGTTTGGAACCACCAAGTTGGCCGCCCAGCCAAACTGAGCAATCGGGGGAGAAGGGCCTTGGTCAGGGAGGTGACCAATAACCCAATGGTCAATTTGACAGAGCTCAAGAGTTTCTGTGTGGAGATGGGAGAAACTTCCAGAAGGAACCACAATCTCTGCAGCGCTCCGCAAATCAGGCCTTTATGGTAGAGTGGCCAGATGGAAGCCACTCCTCAGTAAAAGGCACATGACAGCCTGCTTGGAGATTGCCAAAAGGCACCTAAAGACTCTGACCATGAGGAACAAGATTCTCTGGTCTGATGAAACCAAGACTGAACTCTTTAGCCTGAATGCCAAGAGCCATGTCTGGAGGAAACCTGGCACCATCCCTACGGTGAAGTATGGTGGTGGCAGCATCATGCTGTGGGGATGTTTTTCAGTGGCGGGGACTGGGAGACTAGTCAGGATCGAGGGAAAGATGAACAGAGCAAAGTACAGAGAGATCCTTGATGAAAACCTGCTCCAGAGCGCTCAGGACCTCTGACTGGGGCGAAGGTTCACCTTCCAACAGGACAATGACCCTAAACAAACAGACAAGACTATGCAGGAGTGGCTTGGGACAAGTCTCTGAATGTCCTTGAGTGGCCCAGCCAGAGCCCGGACTTGAACCCGATCTAACATCTCTGGAGAGACCTGAAGATAGCTGTGCAGCGAAGCTCCCCATCCAACCTGACAGAGCTTGAGAGGATCTGCAGAGAAGAATGTGAGAAACATTCAAGAAAAACATTCAAGGGGTCTGAATACTTTCCAAATGCACTATATACATATATATACAGTGGGGAGAACACGTATTTGATACACTGCCGATTTTGCAGGTTTTCCTACTTACAAAGCATGTAGAGGTCTGTAATTTTTTTATCATAGGTACACTTCTACTGTGAAAGACGGAATCGAAAACAAAAATCCAGAAAATCACATTGTATGATGAGCCCTTGTGAGACCATATGCTGACACATGCACATTTGTGGCCTGCTGGAGGTCATTTTGCAGGGCTCTGGCAGTGCTCCTCCTGCTCAAAGGCGGAGGTAGCGGTCCTGCTGCTGGGTTGTTGCCCTCCTACGGCCTCCTCCACGTCTCCTGATGTACTGGCCTGTCTCCTGGTAGCGCCTCCATGCTCTGGACACTACGCTGACAGACACAGCAAACCTTCTTGCCACAGCTCGCATTGATGTGCCATCCTGGATGAGCTGCACTACCTGAGCCACTTGTGTGGGCTGTAGACTCCGTCTCATGCTACCACTAGAGTGAGAGCACCGCCAGCATTCAAAAGTGACCAAAACATCAGCCAGGAAGCATAGGAACTGAGAAGTGGTCTTTGGTACCACCTGCAGAATCACTCCTTTATTGGGGGTGTCTTGTTAATTGCCTATAATTTCCACCTTTTGTCTATTCCATTTGCACAACAGCATGTGAAATTTATTGTCAATCAGTGTTGCTTCCTAAGTGGACAGTTTGATTTCACAGAAGTGTGATTGACTTGGAGTTACATTGTGTTGTTTAAGTGTTCCCTTTATTTTTTTGAGCAGTGTATATATATGTAGTGCATATAGTCACGGTGTCAAGGCATATGAACTAACAGGTTAAAGAACAAGCAACACAATTATCACAACACACAGGTTGTATTATGGCATTTGTTCTGTATTGGCTTCCCCATTGATTTTACACACGCACAGCTACTGTATTTTAAATACTTTATTGTAGGGATATGCAGGCTATGCCTACATTCAAGGAAGATGGTGACTGTTTCTTCTACATGACAGGAATCTGAACTCTGGTCAAGTCTGTAGGGTCAACACACGTAACGTGTTCATCGGTAGGCCTAATCGACTGGTAAACATGCAGAGAAAATGTTTGTTCTGCTACCTAAAGACAGGGAGAGATGCGTAAAGGTCCAATGCAGCTGTTTTTATCTCATTATCAAATCATTTATGAATAACATTTCATTCCCTAATTGTATTGTTTTAAATTAAAACATAAAAAAATTAACTGAAATAGCTGCTTAGATAAGAGCAATTTCTCAAACAATAATTTTGCTACTGTAGGACTGTCTGGGAGTGGTTTGGGTGCGGAGGGGGAAAATGAAGCTTTTCTTTTATTGGCAAAGAGATTTGGAACTATTTTTCTTATTGGTCTATTAACAATTTTACCACATGGTGATGTCACCACAGAAGGCCAAAACTCCCTTCCAACAAAGAGTCTGAAATGATTTCAGTTGGTCTTTTCAAACAGCTCTTACACTAGAAGGGCATTATAGTCATTTTCACAGTATTATTACAAACTCAATGTGTGGGAATATATATAAAACATTGGAAATCACGTTTTTGACAGCACTGGGCCTTTAATGCAGAGAGATAAGATAATCAGTGTTAGTCCCTCTGTATCATCCTGCCTTTTCCACAGCTAATCTAATCAACTCATTCATTGCTGATGACCTTTCCAATATCAACAGTGGACTCCGCAATAAAGAGCCCATTCTTGAAAAATCTAATTTAGAGAACATCATTACCAATTTGAAAAAAAAGATAAACAGATAACCTAGTGCCTATTTATAACGTGTCATATACCTTCATCAAAATCGATATCTAAGTACACATAGATTTATGAGTAGCCTACATAGCCTAATTTAACCTCCCCACTGGGCATACAATGAATGGTTGAATCAACGTTGTTTCCATGTCACATCAATGATGTTGAATCAACTTGGAAAAGAAGTTGAATTGACGTCCCTACGTCTATGGCTTGATTATTTCTCAAATCTGTAGGCCTATGGGAAATGTAGAAGAAAACAGGCAGTTAGTTTCTAGGCTATATGTATAATATTTAAAACAATTAATATGCTAATCTCCTCCAGACATAGTATATACAGTTAGCTCAAAGTATTGGAACAGTGACATTTTTTGTTGTCATTTTGGCTCTGTAGTCCAATACTTTGGATTTTAAATGATACAATGACTATGAGGTTAAAGTGCAGACTGTTTGCTTTAATTTCAGGGTATTTTCATCCATATCGGGTGAACCGTTGAGCAATTACAGCACAATTTGTTAGATGCATTTGTGTTTGTTTTGGTTGTGTTTCAGATTATTTTGTGTCCATTAGAAATTAATGGTAAATAATGTATTGTGTCATTTTACAGTCACTTTTATTGTAAATAAGAATAGAATATGTTTCTAAACACTTCTAAATTAATGTGGATGCTACCATGATTAAGGATCATCCTGAATGAATCGTGAATAATGATGATCCTATGTCTAGAGGAGATTATTTATTTTTTTAAATGGAGATTATTTATTTTTTTAAATGGTAGAGTATAGAGAAAGAAACAACAACAAATGTCACTGTTCAAATACTTTTGTAGCTCACTGTAGACCTCGCCTTGATTTGAAAAATTGCTTTTCACTGCAACTGGGCAACATGCATGAATTAAAAGGTAGACCTCTTATTTAGTGTAAATCCGATATTGTTGGAGGCAATTCAGGCTACATGTTCTGGCAGGACCTTTTTTTCGTTTAAGATCCTCTAGTCCTAGGCTACTATGTCATCACACCTTTCACTTTCCCAAGCCTATCCCGTTCATTTGAACTGTGTAAAACTATGACTTCGTTGATATCGTGGAACTTTTGATAAGTGCAACAGGGGGTATGTTTTCATTTGATTTGGCTCTTGGGTAAATTTAAGAACGATAATTTGTTGCCTTAATTCCAGTCCATTTATTAATACGTGTAGTTGCTATATTAAACGCGCAACGTTAGTGGATTCCAGGCAAATTGCATCGGGTTATATAACCCTTTCGATGCGTAATGCATTCACTTCTCAAACGTCATTCACATAGGTTATTTGTAGTTTACAAAACGAGCGTCCCCACCAGTGAACTTTTCCGAAGTGTTTCGTACCAGCAGGACAGTGTGAATTTAGAAACTGCAACGGGGAGGGACAGATGCAACGTTGCAGTCCAGTCTGCATTATGTTCATCTGTTCATAACTGTTACACTGCTCCATTCATACACTGCTGAGGCAGGTGGTCTTTTCGGATGGTGCGTGGTCTCCACAAGCGGACCTGTGGAACATTAGCATCGGATGCAACTGAAGCCCACTGAACTGATTACCGTCCATTCAAGTCAGGTGAGAGCTCATCTGTAATATTAGGCAGACTTTTACATTCACGTCCGATATGTATTTACTGTCATTGTTAGTTGGATAACTTTCCATTGCACATAGATCAAATTCATTTTTATGACAAGCGCATTTGTCTGTTTCAATTCTGAAAAGGGATACGTGTCACCCGAATCACCTAGGCTACTTGATTTGCTGATTTTGTTAAATTGCTCGCTTGACCATAAACCATCTGGTCTAATATTAGCTGTCTCGTTTGAATAACTAAAGCAGGCTGCAGGTAGCCTAGCGGTTATACGGTTGGCCCAGGAACAGAAAGGTCGCTGGTTCGTTATACCCGAGGCGATGTGCGCTTAAGCAAGGCACTTAGCACTCATTTGCTCAATGGGCTCTGTGCTACTATGGCTGAACCTGTAAAATAACACATTTCACTGCACCTATCCGCACCTATCCTGTGTATGTGACAATAAAACATATATGTTTTCCCAATGATATTTTGTTGATAACACTTCGGAGAATATGATATGATTTGAAAGAATATCTGAGTAAATAAGATGTATTTTATCCATCCAAAACATGCATAGCCTAATCTTCTAATATATTTTCTGTTTGCTGAAATGTAATTAATTGTATTTCGCCTACAGTGCAAGTAGGCTATACTAAGTTTACAATGTTTCAGCCTCAGGCTACTTATTTCTGTCCATTGATACAAACTATAAAAATGGAATATGATAGGCTAGATAGATGAATCGATTGCGCATCATTCTCAATATTAAATTATAACGTTACCCAATTGTCCTTGTCATTGTGTTATAATGGATGGTGTTTAAAAACATGAATTTGTATCTACAATGTACATTGTGTAATTAGTTAATAAATCCCCTTACTGCATGATGTTTCCATATGGCCCATACTATCACTTCGTTGCTAATCCTTCCTACACAATACATGATTCTGATAAAAACGTGTACATTTCGCCTTAAATGAAAGATTGGCAATCGTTACAAGGGTTAGTTAAGAATGGTTAGTCTTCATTTTAAACAATTTTCATAAATCATTATCATAATAAAGTGAACATTTTTTTATAACGAGACCATATGGCAACACTGTGTGATAATGGTAGTAGACCTCCAAAATCAGTACAGTGCCTTCAGAAAGTATTCACACCCCTTGACTTTTTCCACATTTTGTTGTGTTACAGCCTGAATTCAAAATGTATTAAATGTAGATGTTTTTATCACTGGCCGACACACAATATCCCATAATGTCAAAGTGGAATGATATTTTTAGACATTTTTACAAATGAAAGCTCACATATATTCAGTCAATGTATTCAACCCCTTTGTTATGACAAGCCTAAATATGTTCAGGAGTAAAAATGTGCTTAACAAGTCACATGAAGTCACATGGACTCACTCTGCATGCAATAACAGTGTTAACATTATTTTTGAATGACTACCTCATCTCTGTACCCAACACATACAATTACTTGTAAGGTCCCTCAGTCGAGCAGTGCATTTCAAACACAGATTGGCTGTGGTTGAACCACAAAGACCAGCAAGGTTTTCCAATGCCTCGTAAAGAAGGGCACCTATTGGTAGATGGGTAAAAAAAAGCAGACATTGATTATACATCCCTTTTGAGCATGGTCAAATTATTCATTACACTTTAGATGGTGTATCAATACACCCAGTCACTACAAAGATATAGGCGTCCTTCCTAACTCAGTTTTCAGAGAGAAAGGAAAACGCTCAGGGATTTCACCATGAGGCCAATGGTGACATTAAAACAGTAACAGAGTTTAAAAGCTGTGATAGGAGAAAACTGAGGATGGATAAACAACATTGTAGTTACTCCACAATACTAACCTAATTGACAGAGTGAAAAGAAGTAAGCCTTTACAGAATAAAAATATTCCAAAACAAGCATCCTGTTTGCGACAAGGCACTAAAGTAATACTGCAAAAAAAATGTGGCAAAGCAATTAACTTTTTGTCCTGAATACAAAGTGTTATGTTTGGGGGAAATCCAATACAACACATTACTGAGTACCAGTTTCCATATTTGCAAGCATAGGGGTGGCTGCGTCATGTTATCTGTATGCTTGTAATCGTTAAGGACTGGGAGATGAATTCCCCTTTCAGCATGGCAATAACCTAAATCACAAGGCCACATCTACACTGGAGTTGCTTACCAAGAAGACAATGAAAGTTCCTGAGTGGCCGAGTTATAGTTGTGATTTAAATATACTTGAAATCTATGGCAAGACCTGAAAATGGTTGTCTAGCAATGATCAACAACCAATTTGACAGAGCTTGTGGAGTTATGGGAAAATGTTGCACAATCTAGGTGTGGAAAGCTCTTAGAGACTTACCCAAAAATATGAATTTACATTTTAGCAGACACTCTTATCCAGAGTGACTTACACTAGTGAGTGCATACATTTTCAGACTGGTCCCACATGTGAATCAAACCCACAACCCTGGTGCTGCAAGCACCATGCTCTACCAACTGACCTACATGGGACCTCACAGCTGTAATCACTGTCAAAGGTGCTTCAACAAAGTATTGACTCAGGGGTGTGAATACTTATGTAAATTGGATATTTCTGAATTTGAAAACATTTTAAAAAACCTGTTTTTGCTTTGTCATTATGGGGTACTGTGTGTAGATTAATGAGGATAAACATGTATTTAATCAATTTTAGAATAAGGCTGGAATGTAATAAAATGTGGGAAAAGTCAAGAGGTCTGAATACTTTCAGAATTTTGTAGAATACCAATTATAAATACCTTAAGAGCTTAGTTCAACTATAACCCATCATAACCTAAAACATAAGGTTGTATTAATTCATAGTTTGTTAATAACCATGTATAGCTTAAATATTGCCCTTGCTTCTTGCCACACGCAGATAATACTGTTGCGCCATCTATAAATATTAGAGTGGTTATATTTCTCAAGCCCCATCCCTCAGCTTTATGGCAAACCCAGTGGTGAGGCTGCCTTTTTGTTGTTTTTCAAATAAATTTTGAAATTAATCTTATGATGGATATTTTCATAACAATACATCCCTCGAAATGATCAAACAAGTCTGGCTTTGATATGTGACACCCTTTCATTTAATCAGATGAGCAATGTCCCTTTATGCATGAAAAATAATATGCATATCTCATTTTCTTGCAGGAAATGGAGGACAATCAATAAATGTACATGTACATTAACTTCTCATCGGACCAACCAGGAATGACCTGTCTTTTACCATTGTAAACGCTTCTTCTTGACAGCTTCTTCTACACAGCCATAATTCAGAATTTTCTCAACTGTTCTTTTGGGTGGGTTTTCTCCTGGCCACATCCAAAATGTCTGAGGCTGACTTCCAGAGAATTGAGCGGTTTTACCAGATCCTGAACAAGGACCCGTCCTGCAACCATTCCCACCTGACCTTCCATAACACCAGCATGGTATACGATCTGGACTTCCCTGGCGATGGCTCCCACTGGCTGCGCGCCATCATCTCCGTGGTGTACTGTGCCGTGGCCACCGGCGGACTGCTGGGCAATCTCCTCGTGCTGTACCTTCTCTGCTCCACCCGGACCATCGTCAAGAGTGCCATCAACTTCTTTGTGTTCAACCTGGCCCTGGCTGACTTGCTACTCTCCCTGGCTCTGCCGTTCTGGGCAGTAGACATCACCCTGGACTACAACTGGCCTTTTGGTTTGGCCATGTGCAAGGCCGTGTCCCTCCTGACGGGCCTCAACGTCTACGCCAGTTGCTTCTTCCTGATGGCCATGAGCTTGACCCGCTACTGTTCAGTGGCTACTGCACTCAAGCCCGCTGCACCACTCGGTCACAAGCTTTGTGATTCCCGGGTAACTACCGCACTTATATGGGCCGGGGCACTGGTGGCTGCTGCACCGCGTGCCGTGTTCGCCGATCTCAACAGAGTAGGCATGGCCAATGACACTGCATGTCTGCTCCGCTTCCCTAAAGGTACAAATTGGCTGGCTGTCAACCAACTCCTGAGGCTTCTGTTTGGCTTCCTGTTGCCCTACTTCATCATGATCCTCTCCTACCTGCTCCTGCTGCGCTTCCTCTGCCGGCACAAGCTGAACGGTGTCAACCCACGGCGACAGGCTCATGTCTCCAAGTCCGTGGCAGTTGTGGTGCTCTCCTTCTGCACCTGCTGGTTCCCGTATAACGTGCTAACTCTCTGGAGCGCGCTGATCCAACTGGATCTAACAGAAATCAGTCCCTCCTACTACTTTGTCCAGACCTACCTCTTCCCCTTGGCCAACTGTCTGGCCTTCACCAGTAGCTGCCTCAACCCTGTCATCTACTGCCTCATTCGCAGGGAGTACCGCAAGGCCCTGCGCACCCTGGTCTTGAAGTCAAGTCTAGCAATCGCTTCCAAAGCCTGCCTCTCGGCAGTCAACTCCAATGAGGGCCAGAACCGCGATGGGCAGCTGGGCATCCCGCTCAACAATATGGAAAGCCACACGGCCCAGTCTTACACCAAGAGGTCAGCACTGCCCTCTACCACTCTATCGCTGGGTCCCAGTCCCAAGGGCCTCTGTCCGCTCAATGTCCTCACCTGAGGAGGATATCGCTGAACCTCAGATATAGATTAATTAAAGCTTCAATTCAATTTTGTTGGGGTTTTCGCATGGGTATGACAAACCTTTTTTTCCTTTACCAAAAACACAAAGTTGTATCTATATTATGAGACAAATGCCTTGTTGCCTTTTGCATGAACACGACAAGGGTGTGAATTTTTGTGAACATCATCAGGACATTCCTGATGATTCCATTTTTTTCTGTAGTTTGTGGGATAATTTCTTAAATTAAACGTAATTATTGCAAGGTAAAGCAAATCAAATTTCAAATCAAATTAGGAAACAAGTTAATTAACAACATGTTATTGCATCTTATTTTGAGATTTAATTATTGAGACAAATTCTTTAGGTATTCTTCAGCCCCAAAAAACTGAAACTACACTATATACACTGCTCAAAAAATAAAGGGAACACTAAAATAACACATCCTAGATCTGAATGAATGAAATATTCTTATTAAATACTTTTTCTTTACATAGTTGAATGTGCTGACAACAAAATCACACAAAAATTATCAATGGAAATCAAATGTATCAACCCATGGAGGTCTGGATTTGGAGTCACACTCAAAATTTAAGTGGAAAAGCACACTACAGGCTGATCCAACTTTGATGTAATGTCCTTAAAACAAGTCAAAATGAGGCTCAGTAGTGTGTGTGGCCTCCACATGCCTTATGACCTCCCTACAACGCCTGGGCATGCTCCTGATGAGGTGGCGGATGGTCTCCTGAGGGATCTCCTCCCAGACCTGGACTAAAGCATCCGCCAACTCCTGGACAGTCTGTGGTGCAACTTGGCGTTGGTGGATGGAGCGAGACATGATGTCCCAGATGTGCTCAATTGGATTCAGGTCTGGGGAACGGGCGGGCCAGTCCATAGCATCAATGCTTTCCTCTTGCAGGAACTGCTGACACACTCCAGCCACATGAGGTCTAGCATTGTCTTACATTAGGAGGAACCCAGGGCCAACCGCACCAGCATATGGTCTCACAAGGGGTCTGAGGATCTCATCTCGGTACCTAATGGCAGTCAGGCTACCTCTGGCGAGCACATGGAGGGCTGTACGGCCCCCCAAAGAAATGCCACCCCACACCATGACTGACCCACCGCCAAACCGGTCATGCTGGAGGATGTTGCAGGCAGCAGAACGTTCTCCACGGCGTCTCCAGACTCTGTCACGTCTGTCACGTGCTAAGTGTGAACCTGCTTTCATCTGTGAAGAGCACAGGGCGCCAGTGGCGAATTTGCCAATCTTGGTGTTCTCTGGCAAATGCCAAACGTCCTGCACGGTGTTGTGCTGTAAGCACAACCCCCACCTGTGGACGTCGGGCCCTCATACCACCCTCATGGAGTCTGTTTCTGATCGTTTGAGCAGACACATGCACATTTGTGGCCTGCTGGAGGTCATTTTGCAGGGCTCTGGCAGTGCTCCTCCTGCTCCTCTTTGCACAAAGGCGGAGGTAGCGGTCCTGCTGCTGGGTTGTTGCCCTCCTACGGCCTCCTCCACGTCTCCTGATGTACTGGCCTGTCTCCTGGTAGCGCCTCCATGCTCTGGACACTACGCTGACAGACACAGCAAACCTTCTTGCCACAGCTCGCATTGATGTGCCATCCTGGATGAGCTGCACTACCTGAGCCACTTGTGTGGGTTGTAGACTCCGTCTCATGCTACCACTAGAGTGAAAGCACCGCCAGCATTCAAAAGTGACCAAAACATCAGCCAGGAAGCATAGGAACTGAGAAGTGGTCTGTGGTCACCACCTGCAGAACCACTCCTTTATTGGGGGTGTCTTGCTAATTGCCTATAATTTCCACCTGTTGTCTATTCCATTTGCACAACAGCATGTGAAATTTATTGTCAATCAGTGTTGCTTCCTAAGTGGACAGTTTGATTTCACAGAAGTGTGATTGACTTGGAGTTACATTGTGTTGTTTAAGTGTTCCCTTTATTTTTTTGAGCAGTGTATATAAAAGTATGTGAACACCCCTTCAAATTAGTGGATTCGGCTATTTCAGCCACACCTGTTACAGACAGCTGTATAAAAATCGAGCACCCAGCCATGCAATCTCCATAGACAAACATTGGCTGTAGAATGGCCTTACTGAACAGCTCAGTGACTTTTAACGTGGCACCGTCATAGGATGCCACCTATCCAACAAGTCAGTTTGTCAAATTTCTGCCCTGTTAGAGCTGCCCCGGTCAACTGTAAGTGATATTATTGTGAAGTGGAAACGTCTAGGAGCAACACCGGCTCAGCCGCAAAGTGGTTGGCCACACAAGCTCACAGAATGGAACAGCCAAGTGCTGAAGCGCATAGCGTGTACAAATTGTCTAACCTCAGTTGCAACACTCACTACAGAGTTCCAAACTGCCTCTGGAAGCAACATCAGTACAATAACTGTTCGTCATGAGCTTCATGAAATGGGTTTCCATGGCCGAGCAGCCGCACCAAAGCCTAAGATCACCATGTGCAATGCCAAGCGTCAGCACCATTCGACTCTGGAGCAGTGGAAATGCGTTCTCTAGCGATGAATCACACTTCACCATCTGGCAATCCGACCGACGAATCTGGGTTTGGTGGATGCCAGGAGAACGCTACCTGACCGAATGCTTAGTGCCAACTGTAAAGTTTGGTGGAGGAGGAATAATAGTCTCGGGCTGTTTTTCATGGTTCGGGCTAGGCCCCTTACTTCCAGTGAAGGGAAATCTTAACACTACAGCATACAATGATAACTTTGTGGCACCAGTTCGGGGGAAGGCCCTTTCCTGTTCCAGCATGACAAAGCCCCTGTGCACAAAGCGAGGTCCATACAGAAGTGGTTTGTCGAGATTGATGTGGAAGAACTTGACTGGCTTGCACAGAGCCCTGACCTCAAACCCATCGAGGACCTTTGGGATGAATTGGAACACTGACTACGAGCCAGGCCTAATCGCCCAACATCAGTGCTCGACCTCACTAATACTCTTGTGACTGAATGGAAGCAAGTCCCCTCAGCAATGTTCTAACATCTAGTGGAAAGCCTTCCTAGAAGAATGGAGGCTGTCATAGCAGCAAAGTGGGCACCAACTTAATATTAATGCCCATGATTTTGGAATGAGATGTTCGATGAGCAGTTGTACTCATACAATGTTTTTGATGATCTTTATTGCAAATGACCCATGTCTCTCAGCCCAAGAGGTGCAAGCTCTTTGTCCTGTTAGAGGAGCATGGTCAGGCACTCGAAGGGTTGGCAGTTAAAACCATGTGTGGGCCACTTCCTTTAATGCTGTATATTGATATTGTTGGGGTACCGTTTTTTGTTGCATTTTTAAGACTTCTTTGCTAGATCTATATGACTGGTATTTTGAGTCAACAGTTGATTGCTCCTTAGGAATTAGCAAAGACTTTGATTTTTGGTTAAAAAGATGGGAAAAGGGTCATAGACTACATTTACAAGAAAAAGTGGGACAAGAAACACAATAATGTTGAAGTAAAAACCCCTGCCAACTAATATTAACACTTATATTTGGTTTTGGATAAATTATTTACCTTCTGTAAGTTTAAGAAACATTGCCTTGTGCCTTGTAATTCCTTTACCAAAATCCCACATCTCTTTAAGATATTTTCTAATTTCTCTCCCTCATGAGGATGGAGGATAATGAACGTTCACAGTGGTAACAAGTAAAGGTAGACCTACCAATTTGTTATACTGTTTTTACTGATATCAAGTTTGTTTATGAATTATTAAGTGATTCAAAATCGTAATTCAGGCACCAAATCAGTAACAGAATTACAGAAAAATCAGTAATGGAATTACTGCAATTGAATTGCCTACAATGGGAAATCATAGTACTCACAAACCACAGTTGGGTCACCTGCTACTGTCCACCCTTCCACTGGCATAATTTTATTTTCAGCTCATAACTGTTTTTTCTCTCTTTCTGTTGTCTGGTGGTCAATGCAAGACTGTGAAAACAGTCTGGGCAACCCCTCCCTCTAACTCTCCCTCTCCCTCTAACTCTCCCTCTCCCTCTCCCTCTCCCTCTCCCTCTCCCTCTCCCTCTCTATCTCTATCTCTCTTCCACTCTCTCTTTCTCTTCTATCTCTTTCTCCACTTAATGTCACCTCTCTCTGTCACGCCCTGATCTGTTTCACCTGTTCCTGTGATTGTCTCCACCCCCTCCAGGTGTCGCTTATTTTCCTCAGTGTATTTATCCCTGTGTTTCCTGTCTCTTTGTGCCAGTTCGTCTTGTATGTTTAGTCAAGTCAAGCAGTGTGTCTTTCCCGTACTCCTTTTCTATTCTCTTTTTATAGTCCTCCCGGTTCTGACCCCTGCTTGACTCTGGACTACTTTCCTGCCTGCTTGTTCATCCTGCCTGCCCTGACCTTGATTCTGCCTGCCCTTCGGTACCTATTGGACTCTGATCTGGTTTTGACCTTTTTGCCTGTCCACGACCATTCTCTTGCCTACCCCTTTGGATTAATAAACATTGTAAGACTCCAACCATCTGCCTCCTGTGTCTGCATCTGGGTCTCGCCTTGTGCCTTGATACTCTCGGCACTTATTGACACCTGCCATGACACCTACCACCTACCCTCTTTCTACTTACTGTAAGAAGCATCCTCACCCACTGAGCACCGGCCGACACCGGATGTCCATGGACGTTGAAAGCGAGTTGAAATTTGATCAGTCCGCCCTGGCCGGACCAAATCTTAACCAATCATAGGCATCTATGTTTCACAAGTTTGGACATCACAGTGCAGTACAGTAGAGCATAGTAGAGCCCAGTACAGTAAAGAAAATTAGAGTAGAATAGAGTAGAGTTTACTACAGTACAGTAGAGCACACCAGAGTAGAGTACAGTATAATGTACTGTATTGTACTGTACTCTACTATGCTCTACTGTGCTGTACTGTGATGTCCAAATTTGTGAAACATAGACTTCTTTGAATGTTTCGGATTTGGTCTGGTCCGGACAAACCAAATGTGGTCTTGTTTGGGGGCGGAGCTCTTTACAATAATAGCCAGTGTGTAGAACAATACCCAAATATGCAAAATAAGAATATGCATATTTCTACCTTTGTGTACCTATTCAGGATACATCATCATGAAGAGAATGATATTCATCTCCATAATTATGCATTTATATACTGAACAAAAATATAAATGCAACATCTGGAGTGTTGGTCCCATGTTTCATGAGTTGAAATAAGAGCTAGATTAGGGCCTAATCCATAGATTAGGGCCTAATTTATTTATTTCAATTGACTGATTTCCTTCTATAAACTGTAAGTCAGTAAAATCTTTGAAATTGTTACATGTTGCGTTTATATTTATGTTCAGTATAGTACAGATCAGTGACACAGGATGTAATTCCATTACCGTAATTGTGTTACCGGATGTAAATCCACTTCACTTACTGTAGTTAAATAACCAAAATATATAGATTTTTAACTCAAAGTGTCATGCCATAGCTGACACCGCATTCTTTCTGCAGACATCTTTGAATCTTAATTTGGTGCAGATATTTAACAAAGTTTTTGGAAAACGTGGTCGCATAAGTAAATGTAAATGTGTTTTTGTGAAATGTTCTTTGTAAATTGTTCAAAGGAGACCTTCTGCATAGAGTTTTAAGGTTTGTTAAACTTTAAAATCAATGGTTTTTGTTTGGCATATATTTTAAAGCATAAGTCCATTACCGTTGCATTGCCCTCTAGCATTATTTCTAATCATCCTAATGTGTATGTCCTCATCATGGACAAGTGTATTAAAATTATCCTGCATCTGGTGGTCTCCACAAGAGGTAAAAATAAATAACAGGGACAAACATTGTTGGCAAGAAACTGTTTTTAGTGACATATTTCAAATATACGCAAAGATGATTGAGATATAACTTACAAATAAAACTGTTGGGAACCAGTTGTACAACAGAATGTACTCAATGAACCACTTCAGATGAGCTGAATTAACCAGTGGCATGTCTCCAAGTTACAGATGCAAGATACAATTATGTTGTACAAATGCCTGTGTTGTCTGTTTGCTATTCCTAATAGAAGAAATATAACTTATGTTTTGGTTGTGAAGGCTATGCAACCCACCAGGTGCAGACGTCAATTCAACGTCTATTCCACGTTGGTTCAATGTAATTTCATTGAAATTACGTGGAAACAACATTGATTCAACCAGTGTGTGACCAGTGAGCTTCAAATGATTGTTTTGCTTTAGCAAGTTTAACGTCATTGTATTGGGATATCTTCTCACATTTCAAGTAGTTGTTGATAATTATACAATGGGTGGGTCTTATCCTGAATGCAGATTGGTTAAAACTGCATTCCAGCTGGTGTCTCTTCCACAAGTTGATGCTAAATCTATGACGATAAAATGCCTATTTACTATTTTCCATCTGACTGTGCAATCCACTGTCTCATCAGCCCAGCCAGGCAATGTATACACTTTATCTCCACTATAAAAAGCATTTAGACATTATCTCACATTTCTTTTAAACTAACATTTAGTTTTAAACTAAATTGTAATAACCTTGTCTGTTCCGACATTTGTAAAATTGTTTCAATATTCAATATATCCAGCTGTCCCATAGTAATGAATGTATCAGGAGTCGGGATGAGACAGACAGACAGGCAACTTTTCTCAGCCAGTTGAAATCATGACTCAGCATAATTTTTATGGATATATACAAAGAACTATCAATAGAAAACAGGTAAAATTAACTGTAGCTATTTTGCAGTCTTTCCAGCTTCAGTTTGAAATTATTGTGTTAGCTGTGTTGTTGGCTAGCTCTCGAAAAACAGTTTCTTGATGAGAGAGCACATATTTTATGCCAGGTGGAATTGCGCATGATTAGTTAATTGTTATGGACGTACCAAATAAATGTCACTAGAAAACAGCTTAAACAAATGCAAATACAGCTACTCTGTTGTTATTCTGGCTGCACTGTTGGACATGACTGTAAATTAGCCGTAGTTTGCTAGCTAGCAAGCAAGGGATAAGAACGTTGCCAGCCAGTATGGCAATGGTATATTTAGAACGAACGACTGGGTCACGTCCGTAGATACAGAACAAAAAGACTGAACGACTGGGTCGCATTTCTGGCAACCGAACCCATAGAACAGACGACCAGCCAGCTTGGCTAGCAGCCCTATATTTGTGTCGGGACTACATCTTGTGGAAGGATGAACTAGTATCAATAAATTCATCAAATATGTCAATCATTATTTGAATTTGTTGGTATCCTGTTGAATAAAAGCAATAATGCCCTCGAAGTCGATGTTTGGAGGATATATTGGCACGGTTTGCCGGACCTCGACGAACAATACCCAGGCGAATATATCCTCCAAATTCCGGCTTCTCGAGCATTATAACTTAAATAAAGCCGAATTTGATGATTGTTGTCAGTTTTTGGGTGAAACGCTATTGTTACATCTGATAAAGATTGTTACATTTTGCATATTTGTTCATTGAAAGTACTGTATGTGCTTTCTCAAGGTAGTCTTTCATCTGTAAAGTTTTTTTCTGTCAATAAACATGATATTCTATTCTTTGGATTGGAACTTTTCTTTAAAGTTGGCACTGATTTTACTGATGTGAAACTTGAAGTTTCTGCAAAAAAAAAGATTTAGGCAGCCCAGAAATGACATCTTGTCAATATTCACATCATGCCTACAGTTGAAGACACGTGTCTTCCCTATAAACCAAGAACATTCCCAGGACATAAGATAACATTCCCAGTATGGCAGGCACGGGAAGACCCCAACTTGATTTTCGTTGGCTGATCTCTCAGTCCATCACCATCTCTAGCATAACACTTAAGCATTGTTCATACCGCAGGCCTTACTGCTCAAATCAATCCGTTTTGGAATACTGACTGTCCAAACAGCAAGTTCCAAGTGACCAAATTGGATTTGTGTGTGGTCAGACAGCTGTCATTTGCTGACATGGCTATGCTAGTTGTCATAGGAACTACGGGTGTGTGTGCTGTGGTGTAGGTTTATTGGTGGTGGTGCTCATGCTTCCTATCACTCAGAAGTTATGTAGCAAGCTAAGGTAGAAACAATGACTGCCATTGATGTTTCCCAGTTGCTTTGAATGTTCAAAATCATAGTGTAAGAACACTTTTAAAGCCTCAAAGGATAAGATGATCTTTCAAAATGACTCCTTTTTGGCTAGCCACATCAGTCACCTAGCAAGCTAGGTAGCTGATTAGCTTTCTAGCACATTCACTCATTTGTTTGTAAAAGATTTACAAGCTACCACATGTTCTTGTCAAATTGTCAACAGAGGAGCTAGCAAGCAACAAGGTATTCCAAATAACAGTCTAAAAACCGGTAGATGGCAAATATATCAGATTTGACTGTGGCCGGGAATTAGATTTGTATCTGACTTTAAACCGCCTACTGCCAATGTGAACAAGGCTTTAAAACCTGTGGATTTCAATGTGCGAGCAGCACAAGTGACTTAATCCTAAAGCAGATTCTCAATTGGGAATAAAGTCTGTCCTCTCCTTGACTCCTCTGTCCTCCGTGACCCTGAAACCGATAAGTGGTCACCATACTGACATTCTTGAACTGCATTGTTGGTTAAGGACTTGTAAATATACATTTCACTGTAATGTCCACACCTGTTGTACTCGGCGCATGTGACAAATACAATTTGATTTGATATGTAGGAGAGTATCAATTTGTTAATAGGCAAACAGAGGAGTATGCTTCTCTCCTCATTAACCCCCTTCATTCAAATCAAATCAATCAAATTTTATTGGTCACATACACATATTTTACCAGATGTTATTGTGGGTGTAGTGAAATGCTTGTGTTCCTAGCCCCAACAGTGCATTAGTAACAATTCACAACAATACATACAGAAATTGCTGTACAATATGATCTTGTTGCCATCTAATGCACATGCAAATGTTATAAATTAACACTGCTGTTACGAATCCCGCCAAGGATGGTGCCTCTTCCCGTTCGGGTCGTCGTCTCCGGCCTACTAGCTGCCACCGATCCCCTTTTCTGTTTTCATTTAGTTTTGTCTAATTGGTTGCACCTGTTTTGTGTTTAGCGTTAGTGAGCTATTTAAACCCAGTTGGCCCGCCAACTTTTGTGCGGGCTTGTTATTCTGTTTTGTGGTGTTTGTTATAGAGTGGATTTTGTCCTAGTTATTTTTGGACTGTATCTTGACGCGCCCTTTTGTTGTGTGGCGTAGCCGTCTCATTTATATTCTTGTTGGAATATTAAAATATCCACTTGCTCGGAACTACCCTGCTCTCTGCGCCTGACTCCTTTATTCACCATTGGAATCGTTACAACTGCAGAGCTCTCCCTGTCCTCTGCCGTGCCCTGATGGTATTACTGCTGATTATATCTGGAAATGTGCATGTACATCATGGCATATCTACTGTTGCTAGCCCCAATTCTGATTTGTGCTCTGATATCTGCTTCACTGATTTCTGCTCTCGTAAAAACCTGGGTTTTCTGTACATTAACACTAGAAGCTTATTACCTAAAATGTATAAATTGAAAGTGTGGGTTCACAACTCCAATCCAGATGTGTTGGTCGTTACTGAGATGTGGTTAAGAAAGAGTGTTTGGAACACTGATGTTAACCTTTCTGGTTATAACCCTTTTCGGCAAGACAGATCTTCCAAAGGTGGGGGAGTGGCAATCTTTACCAAGGATCACCTTCAGTGCTCGGTTGTGTCCACCAAGTCTGTCCCCAAACAATTTGATTTGCTGCTTTTACGTATTAAACTTTCCAATAACTCTTTGTTGACTGTTGCTGGGTGCTATCGGCCACCATAAGCACCGCCCTCTACCCTAAATACCCTAACTCTCTCCTAGCTCCTTATACTAAGTCTGAATTTGTCCTGCTACGTGACCTAAACTGGGACATGCTTAAACCACCTGACCAAGTCCTAAAGCAATGGGACTCCCTAAATCTTTCTCAGATTATAACCAATCCCACAAGGTATGACTCCAAACACCCAGAAAAGGCTACTTTCCTTGGTGTTATCTTTACAAATAATCCTGATAGGTATCAGTCTGGTGTTTTCTGTAATGACCTTAGTGATCACTGTTTTGAATCACCGAGCTGACAAGGTACAAATCTGTCGTTCTGCCCCTGAACAAGGCAGTTAACCCACTGTTCCTAGGCCGTCATTGAAAATAAGAATTTGTTCTTAACTGACTTGCCTAGTTAAATAAAGGTGAAAAAATGAAAATCACTGTTTTACAGCCTGTGTTCGTAATGGCTGCTCAGTGAAACGACCTTTCCTGACTTGTCATAGACTCTTGGTAAAAAACTTTAATGAGCAAGCCTTCATGATCTGGCCTCTGTAAATGTTCCTCTGGAGTGTCCGAGTAGTGAGTAACCCCAGACTGGACAGCACTTGGACAGATACGGGTATGGCATGAATACAGCATGTCTTCCTTTCCAGATTAGGGGCTAAATCCACGCAAAGATCTGACAGACCACTTCCTGGGAGACCATAGCGACTTAAAAGCCATGGATCATCATGCGCAAAAAAGTAATTCCGGTCTCTGAAAACTCTCTCCCTTCTAAAAGCACAGTTTTCAATGTCTTCCAATAACTCAAGAACAGCCATGGGTACCTTTTCTAATTTGACACACTATTTATAGAACATCGCATCCTGTTTCTAATTCAAAACACCTTGCGTCTGGCAATTAATTCCTCACATCTTTAATGGATAATTCCTAACAACTTGTTCATAAAGCTAATGTAAAGTTCACCACAGGCGTGGACGCGTATGGGTCCCAAATGGCAATGCCCCTACAAAAACCAGCAGGAAAATCACTTACGTCAAGTCTAGACTTTGCGTAGAGATAAGCTCATTTCCAAGTCAAAGTAAGGTTTTATAAATAACTACTTATATGTGGTTTTCTGCGGAAGTTATACTTAAGATCAAAAAGTCAGTTTTGTAAATTAGACCCTTTCTTCTTTAAGGTTGCTGCCTCTATCATCGCCAAGCCCATCTCTGACCTTTTTAACCTGTCTCTCCTCTCTTGGGAAGTTTCCATTGCTTGGAAGGCAGCCATGGCGCATCCTTTATTTAAAGGGAGAGATAAAGCTGATCCTAGCTGATCCAATTTCTATTTTGCCCTGTTTATCAAAAGTGTTGGAAAAACTTGTCAATAATCAACTGAGTGACTTTCTTGATGTCTATAGTATTCTCTCAGGTATGCAATCTCGTTTCAGCTCAGATTATGGATGTATCACTGCAACCTTAAAGGTCCTACATGATGTCACCATTGCCCTTGATTTTAAGCAATGTTGTGCAGCTATTTTTATTGTCTTGGCCAAAGCTTTTGATACGGTAGACCATTCCATTCTTGTGGGCCGGCTAAGGAGTATTAGTGTCTCTGAGGGGTCTTTGGCCTGGTTTGCTAACTACCTTTCTCAAAGAGTGCAGGGTATAAAGTCAGAAAATCTGCTGTCTCAGCCACTGCCTGTCACCAAGGGAGTACCCCAAGGCTCGATCCTAGGCCCCACACTCTTCTCAATTTACACCAACAACATAGGTCAAGCAGTAGGAAGCAGTGTCCCAATAGGTTTTCTCTGCCCTTAACCTTGTTTTGAACACCTCCAAAACAAAGGTCATGTGGTTTGGTAAGAAGAATGCCCCTCTCCCCACCCGTGTGATTACTACCTCTGAGGGTTTAGAGCTTGAGGTAGTCACCTCATACAAGTACTTGGGAGTATGGCTAGACGGTACACTGTCCTTCTCTCAGCACAAATCAAAGCTGCAAGCTAAGGTTAAATCTAGACTTGGTTTCCTCTACCGTAATCACTCCTCTTTCACCACAGCTGCCAAACTAACTCTGATACAGATGACCATCCTACCCGTGCTAGATTACGGAGACGTGATTTATAGATCGGCAGGTAAGGGTGCTTTCGAGCGGCTAGATGTACTTTACCATTCGGCCATCAGATTTGCCACCAATGCTCCTTATAGGACACATCACTGCACTCTATACTCCTATGTAAATTGGATATCTCTGTTTACACGTCGCAAGACCCACTGGTTGATGCTTATTTATAAAACCCTCTTAGGCCTCACTCCCAGCTATCTGAGATACCTACTGCAGCCCTCATCCTCCACATACAACACCTGTTCTGCCAGTCACATTCTGATAAAGGTCCCCAAAGCACACACATCCCTGTGTCGCTCCTCTTTTCAGTCCGCTGCAGCCAGCGACTGGAACGAGCTGCAAAAAACACTCAAACTGGACAGTTTTATCTCCATCTCTTCATTCTAAGACTCAATCATAGACACTCTTACTGACAGTTGTGGCTGCTTCGCGTGATGTCTCTACCTTCCTGGCCTTTGTGCTGTTGTCTGTGCCCAATAATGTTTGTACCATGTTTTGTGCTGCTACCATGTTGTACTGATGCCAAGTCGTTTTGATACCATGTTGTTGTCATGTTGTGATGCTACCATGCTGTATTGTCATGTGTTGCTGCCATGCTATGTTGTTGTCTTAGGTCTCTCTTTATGTTGTTTTATGGTGTCTCTCTTGTTGTGATGTGTGTTTTGTCCTATATTTTTATTTCGTTTTTTATTTTTAATCCCAGCCCCCGTCCCCGCAGGAGGCTTTCTGCCTTCTGGTAGGCCGTCATTGTAAATAATAATTTGTTCTTAACTGGCTTGCCTAGTTAAATAAAGGTTAAATAAAAAATATGAAATGTTGCGCCTTCTTCGCCACACTGTCTGTATGGGTGGATCATTTCAGATTGTCAGTGATGTGTACGGCGAGGATCTTGAAGCTTTTCACCTTCTCTACTGCGGTCTCGTCGATGTGGATAGGGTTGTGCTCCTTCTGCTGTTTCCTGAAGTCCATGATTAGCTCCTTTGTTGTGTTGACATATTTTCCTGGCACCACTCCACCAGGGCCCTCACCTCCTCCCTGAAAGCTGTCTCGTCATTGCTGTTAATCAGGCCTACTACTGTTGTGTCGTCTGCAAACTTGATGATTGAATTGGAGGCGTGCTTGGCCACGCAGTCATGGGTGAACAGGGAGTACAGGAGGGGGCTGAGCACGCATCCTTATGGGGCCCCTGCGTTGAGGATCAGCAAAGTGGAGGTGTTGTTTCCTACCTTCACCACCTGGGGGTCGGCCCGTCAGGAAGTTCAGGACCCAGTTGCACAGGGCGGTGTTCAGACCCAGGGTCCCCGAGCTTAATGATGAGCTTGGAGGATACTATGGTGTTGAAGGCTGAGCTATAGTCAATGAACAGCATTCTTACATAGGTATTCCTCTTGTCCAGATGGGATTGTGCAGTGCGATGGGGATTGCATCGTCTGTGGATCTATTGAGGCGGTATGCAAATTGAAGTGGGTCTCAGTTGTCAGGTAACCGTAGAGTTGATATGATCCTTAACTAGCCTCTCAAAGAAACTTTGCCTTCTTGGGTACAGGAACAATGGTGGCCATCTTGAAGCATGTGGGGACAGCATACTGGGATAGGTAGAGATTGAATATGTCCGTAAACACACCAGCCAGATGGTCTGCGCATGGTCTGAGGACACAGCTAGGGATGCCGTCTGGGCCGGCAGCCTTGCGAGGGTTAACACGTTTAAATGTCTTACTCACGTTGGCCAAGGAGAAAGAGAGGGGGGGCCCACAGTCCTTGGTAGCGGGCCATGTCGGTGGCACTGTATTATCCTCAAAGCGGTCAAAGGAGTTGTTTTAGTTTGTCTGGAAGAAAGACGTCGGTGTCCGTGATGTGGCTGGTTTTCTTTTTGTAGTCCGTAATTGCCTGTAGACCCTGCCACATAAGTCTTGTGTCTGAGCTGTTGAATTGCGACACATACAGTACTTGCTTGTTGTTTTGCTCTACAACGCTAACAAGCCTCACAAGACTCATCTGAAGGTAAACCAGTACCAGTTTCAAAAAGGAAAGGAGGTATAGAAGTACTTTAGCGCCTATAAAAAATGGTCAAATATGGGTAACAAAATAATTATATAACTTCCGGAGATTTCTTATATAGTATCTCTCAGATATAGGACAGACACTCCAAAACATATATTTTTTTACTATCTGTTTCACCATGTAGGAATATGTTATTCAATGCTTTATCTATGGGCTGATTGTCATGGCCATTGCTGGAAGAAGACCAAGGTGCAGCGTGGTGAGCGTACATTTTCTTTTATTTGTTAAAATGTCACCAACAAAACAATAAATAACAAAAATGACCGTGAAGCTTACAGGGCATAAGTGCTACTAACAAAGTCAACTACCCACAACGAAAGGAGGAAAAAAGGGCTACCTAAGTATGGTTCCCAATCAGAGACAACGATAGACAGCTGTCCCTGATTGAGAACCATACCCGGCCAAAACATAGAAACACAAAATCATAGAAAATAAAACATAGAATGCCCACCCCAAATCACACCCTGACCAAACCAAATAGAGACATAAAAAGGCTCTCTAAGGTCAGGGATAGACACTGATAGCAGTAAATTAAATGTTTGTTTATTTAATTTATTTAATACCTACAGGGATCTTAAAATTCTAACTCAAATAGCTGAAATATGATCATACTAAAACAATTCCATTTTATAGCTTAGTAGAAACCCAGCCACGGGCCCTTAGACTCAATGGTTAATCAACCCAAACCTTAATCTAATTTATTTGTCAATTTCCTGCCTACACGAGACCTGGAAGGGAGAAGGGTGAAACTCAGTGGCATAAAATGGCAATTAGAGCTCTGCTTTGAGCACATATTGTGAGATAAGGCCAATTTATACTTTTCGGGTGCGCGTGGTTCCCACAGAGAACCACTAACATCCCTGAAAAAGTGTCTATGCGGACAATTTTGCCAATTTCTCAATGCGGTCATTTTCTTTTTTCTTTTTTCTTTACTGTTTACTACACTGCATTGCTTTCAGCACGCTACACCAGAAGCAGTAAACTGAAGCAGCAATCAACAGCATGTGACACTCAATTAGAAGGCTTCAGAAGGACAAGTGAAATGCTTGAAATAGACTTGCAGTACACGTGCACTTCACTTATGTTATGTATCTGGTTATGTTTGGTCATAATAAAAACAGAGAATACAGAGTTGAGATGACCAGTGAGGCTGTGATTCGATCCCATGCAGGAGAAGGGACCATACATACAAGACCAACACAATGTAGTGCTAAGTAGGGATATTTGTTTGTCCCTGTAGTGGACCCTTTGGAGGATTTTTTTTAATGGTTCAATATAGAATCATCCACAAATAAGTCTACCTTTATAAGAGGGTTCTAAGTAGCAAAATTAAGGTGCTATGTAGAAGCCATTTTTGAAGAACCTCTTTTGCTGAAGGAGATTTATGTGACGTTGACAAGAATCTGGTGGCTAGGTTGCAAGAAAAAGTCCCTTGTCTGTTCTAGTAATTGACACAAACAGGTTGCCTTCTCTCCTTGCCCTTGTCAAATGAACTCCTTATCAATCTGGATTTATGACAGTTTTCAGTGTTTCTTCATAATTCTTATCAAGGTCCGGACCTGTTCCTGTCAGACATAAGCTTCAATGTTTACTGACAATAAACCCTTACAGGCAAGCAACAATATAACATTGGATTTGGACCCCTCATACTCACAGAAAGTTCTCTGTGTATCCTCCACGTGCTTTATATATGATAGATATAACAGTGCAAATGTGAATTATTTGTCAAATTGTATTTGAACTATAAAGCTGATTTAGAAATGTTTTAATTTACAACAACAATGGAAGGAAGTTGCTGTACATAAGTTCTCAAACAGACACGTGGATATCACACAAATTCACACACCCACAATGGATGATATAAAATATATAAACTCAGCACAAAAAGAAACGTCCTCTCACTGTCAACTGCGTTTATTTTCAGCAAACTTAACATGTGTAAATATATGTGTGAACATAACAAGATTCAACAACTGAGACATAAACTGAACAAGTTCCACAGGCATGTGACTAACAGAAATGGAATAATGTGTCCCTGAACAAAGGGGGGGTCAAATTCAAAAGTAACAGTTAGTATCTGGTGGGGCCACCAGCTGCATTAAGTACTGCAGTGCATCTCCTCCTCATGGACTGCACCAGATTTGCCAGTTCTTGCTGTGAGATGTTACCCCACTCTTCCACCAAGGCACCTGCAAGTTCCTGGACATTTCTGGGGGGATTGGCCCTAGTCCTCACCCTCCGATCCAGCAGGTCCCAGAAGTGCTCAATGGGATTGAGATCTGGGCTCTTTGCTGGCCATGGCAGAACACTGACATTCCTGTCTTGCAGGAAATCACGCACATAACGAGCAGTATGGCTGGTGGCATTGTCATGCTGGTGGGTCATGTCAGGATAAGCCTGCAGGAAGGGTACCACATGAGGGAGGAGGATGTCTTCCCTGTAACGCACAGTGTTGAGATTACCTGCAATGACAACAAGCTCAGTCTGATGATGCTGTGACACACCGCCCCAGACCATGACGGACCCTCCACCTCTAAATCGATCCTGCTCCTGCTCCTTCGTCGATAAACGCGTATCAGACCATCACCCGTGGTGAGACAAAACCGCGACTTGTCAGTGAAGAGCACTTTTTGCCAGTCCTGTCTGGTCCAGCGACAGTGGGTTTGTGTCTATAGGCGACGTTGTTGCCGGTGATGTCTGGTGAGGACCTGCCTTACAACAGGCCTACAAGCCCTCAGTCCAGCCTCTTTCAACCTATTGCGGACAGTCTGAGCACTGATGGAGGGATTGTTCGTTCCTGGTGTAACTCGGGCAGTTGTTGTAGCCATCCTGTATCTGTCCCGCAGGTGTGATGTTCGGATATACCGATCGTGTGCAGGTGTTGTTACACGTGGTCTGCCACTGCGAAGACGATCAGCTGTTCTTCCTGTCTCCCTGTAGCGCTGTCTTAGGCGTCTCACAGTATGGACATTGCAATTTATTGCCCTGGCCACATCTGCAGTCCTCATGTCAGATGAGCAGGGACCCTGGACATCTTTCTTTTGGTGTTTTTCAGAGTCAGTAGAAAGGCCTCTTTAGTGTCCTAAGTTTTCATAACTGTGACCTTAATTGCCTACCGTCTGTAAGCTGTTAGTGTCTTAACGACCGTTCCACAGGTGCATGTTCATTTTTTATTTATTTTATTTTATTTCACCTTTATTTAACCAGGTAGGCAAATTGAGAACACGTTCTCATTTACAATTGCGACCTGGCCAAGATAAAGCAAAGCAGTTCGACACATACAACAACACATAGTTACACATGGAGTAAAACAAACATACAGTCAATAATACAGTGAAAAATAAGTCTATATACAATGTGAGCAAGTGAGGTGAGATAAGGGAGGTGAAGGCAAACAAAATATATATATAAATAAAAATATAAAAAAAGGCCATGGTGGTGAAGTAAATACAATATAGCAAGTAAAAATCACTGGAATGGTTGGTTTGCAGTGGAAGAAAGTGCAAAGTAGAGATAGAAATAATGGGGTGCAAAGGAGCAAAATAAATAAATAAATACAGTAGGTAAAGAGGTAGTTGTTTGGGCTAAATTATAGATGGGCTATGTACAGGTGCAGTAATCTATGAGCTGCTCTGACAGCTGGTGCTTAAAGCTAGTGAGGGAGATAAATGTTTCCAGTTTCAGAGATTTTTGTAGTTCGTTCCAGTCATTGGCAGCAGAGAACTGGAAGGAAAGACGACCAAAGGAGGAATTGGCTTTGGGGGTGACCAGTGAGATATACCTGCTGGAGCACGTGCTACAAGTGGGTGCTGCTATGGTGACCAGTGAGCTGAGATAAGGTGGGGCTTTACCTAGCAGAGACTTGTAGATAACCTGTAGCCAGTGGGTTTGGTGACGAGTATGAAGCGAGGGCCAACCAACGAGAGCGTACAGGTCGCAATGGTGGGTAGTGTATGGGGCTTTGGTGACAAAACGGATGGCACTGTGATAGACTGCATCCAGTTTGTTGAGTAGAGTGTTGGAGGCAATTTTATAGATGACATCACCGAAGTCAAGGATCGGTAGGATGGTCAGTTTTACGAGGGTATGTTTGGCAGCATGAGTGAAGGATGCTTTGTTGCGATATAGGAAGCCAATTCTAGATTTAATTTTGGATTGGAGATGCTTAATGTGAGTCTGAAAGGAGAGTTTACAGTCTAACCAGACACCTAGGTATTTGTAGTTGTGCACGTATTCTAAGTCAGAACCTGCGGGCAGGTGCAGGCAGTAATCGGTTGAATAGCATGCATTTAGTTTTACTTGCGTTTAAGAGCAGTTGGAGGCCACGGAAGGAGAGTTGTATGGCATTGAAGCTCGTCTGGAGGTTAGTTAACACAGTGTCCAAAGAGGGGCCAGAAGTATACAGAATGGTGTCGTCTGCGTAGAGGTGTATCAGAAAATCACCAGCAGCAAGAGCAACATCATTGATGGACACAGAGAAGAGAGTCGGCCCGAGGATTGAACCCTGTGGCACCCCCATAGAGACTGCCAGAGGTTCGGACAACAGGCCCTCCGATTTGACACACTGAACTCTATCAGAGAAGTAGTTGGTAAACCAGGCGAGACAATCATTTGAGAAACCAAGTCTGCCAATAAGAATGTGGCGATTTGACAGAGTCGAAATCCTTGGCCAGGTCGATGAATACGGCTGCACAGTAATGTCTCTTATCGATGGCGGTTATGATGTCGTTTAGGACCTTGAGCGTGGCTGAGGTGCACCCATGACCAGCTCTGAAACCAGATTGCATAGCGGAGAAGGTACGGTGGGATTCGAAATGGTCGGTAATCTGTTTGTTAACTTGGATTTCGAAGACCTTAGAAAGACAGGGTAGGATAGATATAGGTCTGTAGCAGTTTGGGTCTAGTGTGTCACCCCCTTTGAAGAGGGGGATGACCGCGGCAGCTTTCCAATCTTTGGGATTCTCAGACGATACGAGAGGTTGAAAAGGCTAGTAATAGGGGTTGCAACAATTTCGGCAGATAATTTTAGAAAGAGAGGGTCCAGATTGTCTAGCCCGGCTGATTTGTAGGGGTCCAGATTTTGCAGCTCTTTCAGAACATCAGCTATCTGGATTTGGGCAAAGGAGAAATGGTTGGGGCTTTGGCGGATTGCTGTGGAGGGTGCCGGGCAGTTGACCGGGGTAGGGGTAGCCATGTGGAAAGCATGGCCAGCCGTAGAGAAATGCTTATTGAAATTCTCAATTATAGTGGATTTATCAGTGGTGACAGTGTTTCCTAGCCTCAGAGCAGTGGGCACCTGGGAGGAGTTGCTCTTGTGTCCCAGAACTTTTTTGAGTTAGTACTACAGAATGCAAATTTCTGACTGTTAGCGTGATCACATATTCAAAAATGTAGCATCCTACATATAACAATCATTTAAAGAAAAAAAGTTTGTATGTTCGAACTAAAACAATGTAACTAAAAAGAAAGTGAATATTTGTAATTCACAAACTCTAAAAGTAATTGTAAAGGTAGATACAAATTATGTGTGACATTGTGGTTACAATAAAGAATGTAGCCCATCATGCAAATGATTCCTATTAGTAGGACAATATACTTTTTATAGCCCGGCTACTGTTGTGAAAATCCCTCAACTTGCAATGTAGCTGATGCTTAAGGGCTAGGGGGCAGTATTTTGACGTCCGGATGAAAAGTGTGCCCAAAGTAAACTGCCTGTTACTCAGGCTCAGAAGCTAGGATATGCATATAATTGGTAGATTTGGATATAAAACATTCTAAAGTTTCTAAAACTGTTAATATAATAATGTCTGTGAGTATAACAGAACTGATATGGCAGGCAAAACCCCGAGGACAAACCATCCCCCCAAAAATGTATTTCATCCTACCACTGTGTCCAATGGCTTGGAATGGCTGACTTGATGGTCTGTCCATTTCCAATAAGTTTAAACAGTGATTTACCATCACCAAATGGACAGGCTGAAATCAACACAAAGTGTTGACAAATGGCATCACCGTAGTCTCAAGGCCGTGCCGAGTTCAACGAGGTGCCCCACTTGACCGCAGCTCGCTCGGTCTGACCGGAGCGACTGTGCAAAATGTAGGCCCAGAATGAAGCCTGACTAGCAGTTATTTAGACATGCTTTTGACATATTGCGGCCTCTGGGTTACACAGAGACACGCTGTTTTTGACTGGGGTCATCGGGGGGAGGTTGGGGTGGGTAGGCCACAGATTTATTCTAGCTGCACTTGCCGGTTTATGTAGTTTGACACATCCAAGTTTCTCACTAAGGATAACATAGGTTTACAGGTTATGTTCTAACTCTGCTTCTGTGCAAGCAATTTTCAAACTTCCTTTTGCCACGTGTTCAGGGTCACCTGTAGCTCTATCGATATCAATATGAAAAGATTGAATGGTCCCCTTCATATCCTAAAGGGGAAGTATGAACTTCACCATCAAATAGGGCTGAAATCAACAAATGGGCAGGCTAAAATCATCACTGAAAGGGAAACAAATGGCATCACCATAGTCTCTAGTTCATGCCGAGTTCAACGAGGTGCCCCACTTGACCTTAGCTCGCTCGGTCTGACCACAGTGAGAGTGCAAATAAAATAGGCCCAAAATGAAGCCTGCCCTAAATTTGAGGTGCTTTTGGGTAACAGAGGCAGAACCGTTGAGGCTAGAAACACAATTCAATTACAGGAACATATCTAAGGTCCTCCCGGTCTGCGCAAGCCTACCCTTGGCCGTGTGGAATTAACCCTTAACAGTGAAAACAGGGAGTATTTCTTCTAACAGTTGACATTGACATCTCTCCCCATAGGAATACATTTCCATGCTGCCCTAACTTCAACCTGAAGCCTATGTGGTTTATGATTGCCATATCAATCTGTCTTCAATGACAATCCATCAGGCTACTATAAAGATTACCTGTGTTGATTTTAAGCATCCAGGAACAACCGGAAGTGGTTAATTTGGGGTCATAGTGTACATGTAGTGTACATTTCCAATAATTTTCAACGGTAATTAACCATCACCAAATGGACAGGCTGAAATCAACACTGAAAGTGTTGGCAATGGTGTCACCATAGTCTCTAGGCCGTGTCGAGTTCAACGAGGTGCCCCACTTGACCGTAGCTCGCTCGGTCTGACCGCAGCGACTGTGCATAAAGTGGGCCCGGAATGAAGCCTGACTAGTAGTGATTTAGACATGCTTTTGACATATTGCGGCCTCTGGGTCGCACAGAGACACGCCGTTTTCGATGGGTCATCGTGGGGAGATTGGGGTGGAAAGCCACAGAGGTATTCTAACTGCGCTCGCCGACACATCAGAGTTTCTCCATTAGGATTACATTGGTTCACAAGTCATGCTCTAACTCTGCTTCTGTGAATGCAATTTGCTAAATTCATTTTGCCACTTGTTCAGTCATGGGTACCTGTGCAGATAGCAATATAAAAATATTGAATGGTCCCCTTCATATCCTAAAGGGGAAGTATGAACTTTACCATCAAATAGAGCCTGACCTAAATTAGAGGTGCTTTTGGATGACAGAGGCCGAACCGTAGAGGCTAGAAACACAATTCAATCACAGGAACGTTCCTAAGGTCCTCCAGGTCTGCGTAAGCCTACCATTGACCGTGTGGAATTAACCCTTAACAGTGAAAACAGGGAGTATTTCTTCTAACAGTTGACATTGACATCTCTCCCCATTGCCCGCTGCCCTAACTTCAAGCTGATGCCTATGCGGGTTATGAATGCCATATCAATCTGTCTTCAGTGACAATCCATCAGGCCACTATAAGGATTGCCTGGGTTGATTTTAAGCATCCAGGAGCACTCCCTGCAATCAGTGAATAACACTGCATTCAACCCTCTGTAAATCAGTAATTTCTTATCGTAAAGACTTGAAACTCAGGATTCTGTAAAAGCCGGCCCCAATGAGGATATGCCCATTTGAAGGTATTGCTAATGAACACTGTACATTTCCAATACATTTAATTTGGAATTTACCATCACCAAATGGACAGGCTGAAATCAACACCAGCGAGCAATGGAGAGGAACCACTATCACTGCTAGGCCATCCCGAGTTCAACGAGCCAGACAATTGGGCATTCCAGCAATATATTAGAGCATGTCCAATTCGCGATGGTAAATGCCCATTGTAAAGTATTGGTGATGGACACTGTACATTTCCAATACATTTAATTAGGGATTTACCATCACCAAATGGACAGGCTGAAATCAACACCAACGAGTGATGGAGAGGAACCACTGTCACTGCTAGGCCATCCCGAGTTCAACGAGCCAGTCAATTGGGCATTTCAGCAATATATTAGAGCATGTCCAATTCATGATGGTAAATACCCATTGCCAATGCATTGCTATTGGACAGTGTCCAATACACATATGCTATACTGCCAGTGTGAACATGCTCTTCTGCAAGTTGACAGTGTCTATTGCCAATGTATATCCATAAGGACTTCACATTACAAAATGGACATGCTGACTTCCTATGATTTTCTATGATCAAACATGACAAATATACCTTATAGGTTGATTCAGGGCTTAACATAGTGATATATATCATTTGGCCAGTATATAGGCCATCTCAACATTATACAGTTGAAGTCGGAAGTTTACATACACTTAGGAGTCATTAACTTGGTTAGGACATCTACTGTCATTTCTCCAACAATTGTTTACGGACAGATTATTTCACTTATTATTCACTGTATCACAAATCCAGTGGGTCAGAAGTTTACATACACTAAGTTGACTGTGACTTTAAACAGCTTGGAAAATTCCAGAAAGTGATGTCATAGCTTTAGAAGCTTCTGATAGGCTAATTGACAACATTTGAGTCAATTGGAGGTCTACCTGTGGACGTATTGCAAGGCCTACCTTCAAACCCAGTGTCTCTTTGCTTGATATCATGGGAAAATCAAAAGAAATCAGCCAAGAGATGAAGAGATGAACGTACTTTGGTGCGAAAAGTGCAAATCAATCCCAGAACAACAGCAAAGGACCTTGTGCAGATGCTGGAGGAAAAAGGTACAAAAGTATCTATATACACAATTAAACGAGTCCTATATCGACATAACCTGAAAAGTTGTTCAGCAAGGAAGAAGCCACCGTTTCAAAACTGCCATAAAAAAGCCAGAATACGGTTTGTAACTGCACATGGGGACAAAGATCGTACTTTTTGGAGAAATGTCCTCTGGTCTGGTGAAACAAAACTAGAACTGTTTGGCCATAATGACCATCGTTATGTTTAGAGGAAAAAGGGGGAAGCTTGCAAGCCGAAGAACACCATCCCAACCGTGAAGCACGGGGATGGCAGCATCATGTTGTGTGCTTTGCTACAGGAGGGACTGGTGCACTTCACAAAATAGATGGCATCATGAGGAGGGGAATTATGTGGATATATTGAAGCAACATCTCAAGACATCAGTTAGGAAGTCAAAGCTTGGTCGCAAATGGGTCTTCCAAATGGACAATGACCCCAAGCATACTTCCAAAGTTGTGGCAAAATGACTATAGGACAACAAAGTCAAGGTATTAGAGTGGCCATCACAATGCCCTGACCGCAATCCTATAGAAAATGTGTGTGCGAGCAAGGAGGACAACAAACCTGACTCTGTTACACCAGCTCTGTCAGGAGGAATGGGCCAAAATTCACCCAGCTTATTGTGGGAAGCTTGTGGAAGGCTACCCAAAATGTTTGACCCAAGTTAAACAATTTAAAGGCAATGTTACCAAATATTAATTGAGTATGCAAACTTCTGACCCACTCGGAATGGGATGAAAGAAATAAAAGCTGAAATAAATAATTCTCTCAACTATTATTCTGACATTTCACATTCTTAAAATAAAGTGGTGATCTAAGACAGGGAATTTTACTAGGATTACATTTCAGGAATTGTTAAAAACTGAGTTTAAATGTATTTGGCTAAGGTGTATGTAAACTTCCGACTTCAACTGTAAATGCCATTTGCACATGGTTCACTGACTTTTGGGTTTGGAAGCCAACTTCCTATGATCATATATGGTAAATGGACATAACATATTGATTTAGTACTTTCAATACTTAAATATGCCATTTGGACATTTCCCATGCCATTTGGACATGGTTCTGGGACTTTTGGGTTCAGAACCCAACTTCCTATATGGCAAATGGAGAAAACATAGGCCTTATTGACAAACTCGTATAAAATAAGAGAAAATCTATGTCCATAAAGTCAGGTCTCAAGGGTGAAATCTTCAAAATTTTACAAAATGTTAAAACCTCGTAAAAAGTGCATTCTGGACCGTTACATTTTTTTTGTCATATGAATAATTGACAAAAAAAATTAAACGGTCCAGAATGCACTTTTTACATTTTGTAAAATTTTGAAGATTTCACCCTTGAGACCTGACTTTCAGACCATTTCACATTTGAAATCCTATTTTGGAGCGCGTTCGCGACCTTTTGGATTTTTGGTTTATAACACCTGGCATTTGACATGTTCTACTTGCAATATGTTTTTGACAAACTGCTGCCCAATTGAGTGGTATTTGCGATTGTGTATATGGTTGGCCCAATGCCAATAAGATGCCATTCATTTTTGTCCATTTCATGGGGGTCTTCCCTTACCTACATTATCAGATAGCCAGGTAGAGGACCTAGACTGTACTACAACAGAAGAGGAGGTTAGAGCCGCCATTGTATCTATGAAAACAGAGGTCACCTGGTCTAGATGGCCTTCCTGTAGAATATTATAACAGTATATTGACATTCTTGTACCTGCATTGACAGTGGTTTACAAGGAGGCATTTAAAATGTCTTCCTTCCGGACACCTTTAATGAGGCTTTGATATCGTTGATGCCTAAAAAAGATAGATATAATATTAGGATGCCCCTCAGATGTGGTTCCTACCGCTGCTGTTTCTTTCGATGCTGAGAAGGCATTTAATAGGGTAGAGTGGGCTTTTCTCTTAACTTAGGGCTAGGCATCCCGATGGCGGGACAACTTCTGGTGAAACTGAAGGGTACGCAATTCAAATAAATAATTATAAAAATTATGGATATTAAACATTTAGGTACATACAAGTGTCTTATATCGGTTGAAAGCTTAAATTATTGTTAATCTAACTGCACTGTCCGATTTACAATAGCTATTACAGCGAAAGCATGCCATGCGATTGTTTGAGGATGGCGCCCCACATCGAAATATTTTTCCACCGGCACAGTTTTCATAAATTCACAAATAGCGATTAAATATTCACTTACGTTTTGAAAATCTTCCTCTGATATGTCATCCAAAGGGTCCCAGCTATGACATGTAGTGTAATCCTTCTCTATATCCCAAAAAGTCAGTTTAGTTGGCGCCATCGATTTGAGCAATCCAATCGTTCAACTTGCAAGGAAAAGAATCCAAAAATCTACCCCTAAACTTTGTTTCAACAAGTCAAACCACATTTCTATTTACTCCTCAGATACCCTATAATGTAATCAAACTATAATACTTCTTACAGAAAGAAGTATGTTCAATAGGAAACTGATTTTAACAGGTGCGTTCTGTCTTCATCGCGTGCGCATACACAAATTTCCAAGACTGTGTCTCTGTACTAAAACTGATATTTCTTATTTTACTTCGTTTTGGAAGTTACAAGTCTGAAACCTTTAACATAGACTGCTGACACCCTGTGGAAGCCATAGGAATTGCATCCTGGGAGCTAGAATTCAGTATGCCCCTATACTTTCCATTGTAAGAGCATGGGCTCTCAAAAGAAAAACAAATTCCGGGTTGGTTTTTCTTTGGATTTTCTCCTACCATATCTATTGAGTCATATTCTTCTACATTATTGTAACATTTCTACAAACTTCAAAGTGTTTTCTTTCCAATGGTACCAGTTATATGCATATCCTGGCTTCAGGGCCTGAGCAACAGTTAGTTTACTTTGGGCATGTCATTCAGGCAGAAATTGAGAAAAAAGGGGCCTAGCCCTAACACCTTGCCCAAACCGGCTGCGCGCGTGCACTATCGTGCGCTATCGTGCATAAATTTATTTTGCCCCCCCACACCAAATGCGATCACGACACGCAGGTTCAAATATCAAAACAAACTCTGAACCAATGACATTAATTTGGGGACAGGTCGAAAAGCATTAAACATGTATGGTATTTTAGCTAGTTAGCTTGCACTTGCTAGCTAACGTTAATTTGTCCTGTTTATTAGCTAGCTTGCTGTTGCTAGCTAATTTGTCCTGGGATATAAACATTGAGTTGTTATTTTACCTGAAATGGACATGGATCTCTACTCCGACAATTAATCCACATATAAAAACGGCCAACCGAATCGTTTCTAGTCATCTCTCCTCCTTCCAGGCTTTTTCATCGTTTAAATTATATGGTGATCGCATCTAAACTTTCATTGTATTACCACGACTACCGGCAAAACAGTTTTCGTCTTTCTATCACCCACGTGGGTATAACCAATGAGGAGATGGCACGTGGGTACCTGCTTCTATAAACCAATGAGGAGATGGGAGAGGCAGGACTTGCAGCGCGATCTGCGTCAGAAATAGGAACGACATCTATTTTAGCCCTTGGTGCAATAATTGAATAACATGGGTTTCTAAATTTATTTTGCGACTCTCGCTCACTCGACGTGTCCGGTCTGGTCAGCATGTAAGAAGTTTTAAAAACCTTAGAAAATGTGGTTTTAGACCTGACTTTTGTAAATGGATAGGGTTCCTTTATTCCAATCCTTAAGCAACAGTACTTACGAATATAATTATATCTCCTTTATTCAGTCTTTCTAAAGGCACAAGGCAGGGTTGCTCGCATTCCCCGCTCCTATTTACAATAGTTTTAGAGTCTCCTGCAACAATGTTAAGAACAGTTCCAGAAATTAGGGGTGTTCATTAAGGAGGAAAATAACTCAAGCTGCTTATGTATGCAGACAATATTCTACTTCTGGTCTCTGGTCCTCTTCAGTCTGTACCATGATTACTTACTTATATTTAATCATATATTGTAGTTTGTCAGGCTACACAATTAATTGGAATAAATCGAAAGCAATGCCAATTAATGCCATATGTTACTCTGGAACCGTTACCCCATTTAATTTCAAATGGGTTTCTACTGGGATGAAATATTTGGGTATGAAGTTGAGTTTTAATTTGGAGGAAGTGATGGGACAAAATTTTTAACCACTACTAGTTAAGATTAACCTGTTTGGGGTGCAGCCCGACACCGGTACACTTATGACAACATCCAGCTCAAGTGCAGGGCGCGAAATTCAAAAGATATTTTTTTTAAATATTTAACTTTCACA
Organism: Salvelinus namaycush; assembly: GCF_016432855.1. Classification (NCBI taxonomy): domain Eukaryota; kingdom Metazoa; phylum Chordata; class Actinopteri; order Salmoniformes; family Salmonidae; genus Salvelinus; species Salvelinus namaycush. The sequence goes on from NC_052333.1 coordinate 26,691,733, forward strand.
CATTAACAAGTCCAATACAGCATATGAAAGGTACACATCTTGTGAATCCAGCCAACATGTCCGATTTTTAAAATGTTTTACAGGGAAGACACAATATGTAAATCTATTAGCTAACCACGTTAGCAAAAGACACCACTTTTCTTACTCCATCAGTTTTTTACTCCATCAGTAGCTATCACAAATTCGACCAAATAAAGATATAAATAGCCACTAACCAAGAAACAACTTCATCAGATGACAGTCTGATAACATATTTATTGTATAGCATATGTTTTGTTCGAAAAATTTGCATATTTCAGGTATAAATCATAGTTTACATTTCAGCTACAATCAGAAATTGCACTGAAAGCAGCCATAATATTTACAGACACCAACGTCAAATACCTAATTACTCATCATAAAACATTTCTGAAAAATACATAGTGTACAGCAATTGAAAGACAGGCATCTTGTGATTCCAGACAATATTTCCGATTTATCAAGTGTTTTACAGCGAAAACACAATATAGCGTTATATTAGCGTAGCCACAATAGCCAGAAACACTTGGGCGCCCACGACCAGTTCACATGCACGACAGATATTAGAAATAGCATCATAAAATGTTTCTTACTTTTGGTGATCTTCCGTCAGAATGTTGGACAAGGTGTCCTTTGTCCAGAACAGTCGTTGTTTGGATCTGGAACGGCAAATTTCCCTCTTGATTTAGCATGGGCACTTGCCAAGTGGCACGGATCTCTCCAACGTCAACAAAGTCAGAGAACGGAACACGGCAAAACTCCCGAAAAAAATTCAATAATCTGATTAAACTATATTGAAAAAACATACTTTACGATGATATGGTCACATGTATCAAATAAAATCTAAACCGGAGATGTTAGTCGTCCATAACGACAGCTAAACAGAAGGCAAATCCATGTCCCCTTTCGCGCGCTCCAGAAACAGGAAATGGATGGTCACGTCATACAAAGAGCTTTAATTCCACCTCAGACCAAGATAAACACGAAATTTCTGCTCTCACCGCCTCTTGACAACCAGGGGAAGGTGTATGAAGTGTACGTAGACTCTTACGTGTCATGCCCATGTATAGGCAGGAAGTTGAACAGAGCATCGATTTCTGACATTCCACTTCCTGGTCAGGAAATGTGCTGCAGAATGAGTTCTGTTTCACTCAGAGAAATAATTCAAACGGTTTTAGAAACTAGAGAGTGTTTTCTATCCAATAGTAATAATAATATGCATATTGTACGAGCAAGAATTGAGTACGAGGCCGTTTGAAATGGGCACGATTTAACTGGCTACTCAATACTGCCCCTTGCAGCCATAAGAAGTTATTAAGACCAATTTAGAAAAATTGGAAAAGATACAACTTTCTTTATGGGGAAACATCAAAGTGATAAAAATGGTTGTGGTCCCGCAATTTAATTATATCGCTGCAATGTTACCTATGAATATTCCAGACTTGTATTTTAAACAATATGACAAAATAACAATACTTTTGTGGGACAGGTGTAACGGCAGTCTAAGTCGTCCTCCTCCTCAGACGAGGAGAGGCGAGAAGGATCTGAGGACCAATGTGCAGCGTGGCAATTTTCCATTATTTAATTAACACAAAACAAGACACTATACAAAATGACAAAACAAACTAACCGTCACAGTCCTAGCTGGTGCAGACAAAACACAAAGACAGGAAACAATCACCCACAAACAAACAGTGAGAACAGCCTACCTTAATATGGTTCTCAATCAGAGGAAACGTCAAACACCTGCCTCTAATTGAGAACCATATCAGGCAACACATTAACCCAACATAGAAACACATAACATAGACTACCCACCCCAACTCACGCCCTGACCAACTAAACACATACAAAAACAACAGAAAACAGGTCAGGAACGTGACAGAACCCCCCTCTCAAGGTGCGAACTCCGGGCGCACCCCTAAAACTCAAGGGGAGGGTCTGGGTGGGCATCTGTCCGCGGTGGCGGCTCCGGCGCAGGACGAGGACACCACACCACCATTGTCTTTGTCCCCCTCCTTAGCGTCCCTTGAGTGGCGACCCTCGCCCCCGACCATGGTCCAGGAACCTTCACCAAGGCCCCTCCTAAATATAGACAACTCAGGACAGAGAGGTAGCTCAGGACAGAGAGGTAGCTCAGGACAGAGAGGTAGCTCAGGACAGAGAGGTAGCTCAGGACAGAGAGGTAGCTCCGGACAGAGAGGTAGCTCCGGACAGAGAGGTAGCTCCGGACAGAGAGGTAGCTCCGGACAGAGGGGCAACTCCGGACAGAGGGGCAACTCCGGACAGAGGGGCAACTCCGGACTGAGTGGCAGCTCATGACTGTAGGGCAGCTCATGACTGTAGGGCAGCTCATGACTGTAGGGCAGCTCATGACTGTAGGGCAGCTCATGACTGTAGGGCAGCTCATGACTGTAGGGCAGCTCATGACTGGAGGGCAGCTCATGACTGGAGGGCAGCTCATGACTGGAGAGCAGCTCATGACTGGAGGGCAGCTCTGGCAGCTCCTGACTGGCTGGCGGTTCTGGCGGCTCCTGACTGGCTGGCGGCTCTGGCGGCTCCTGACTGGCTGGCGGCTCTGGCGGCTCCTGACTGGCTGGCGGTTCTGGCGGCTCCTGACTGGCTGGCGGCTCTGGCGGCTCCTGACTGGCTGGCGGCTCTGGCGGCTCCTGACTGGCTGGCGGCTCTGGCGGCTCCTGACTGGCTGGCGGCTCTGGCGGCTCCTGACTGGCTGGCGGCTCTGGCGGCTCCTGACTGGCTGGCGGCTCTGGCGGCTCCTGACTGACGGACGGCTCTAGCGGCTCCTGACTGACGAACGGCTCTAATGGCTCGGGGCAGACGGATGGCTCAGATGGCGCTGGGCAGACGGATGGCTCAGATGGCGCTGGGCAGACGGATGGCTCAGATGGCGCTGGGCAGACGGATGGCTCAGATGGCGCTGGGCAGACGGATGGCTCAGATGGCGCTGGGCAGACGGATGGCTCAGACGGCGCTGGGCAGACGAGCAGTACAGGCGGCGTTGAGCAGACGAGCAGTGCAGGCGGCGTTGGGCAGACGGCCGACTCTGACCTGCTGAGGCGCACAGTAGGCCTGGTGCGTGGTGCCGGAACTGGTGGTACCGGACTGGAGACACGCACCTCAAGGCTAGTGCGGGGAGCAGGAACAGGGCACACTGGTTTCTCAAAGCGCACTATAGGCCTGGTGCATGGTGCCGGAACTGGTGGTACCGGACTGAGGGCACGCACCTCAGGGCGAGTGCGGGGAGAAGGAACAGTGCGTACAGGGCTCTGGAGACACACAGGAGGCTTGGTGCGTGGTGTAGGTACTGGTGGTACTGGGCTGGGGCGGGAAGGTGGCGCCGGATATACCGGACCGTGCAGGCGTACTGGCTCCCTTGAGCACTGAGCCTGCCCAACCTTACCTGGTTGAATGCTCCCCGTAGCCCGTCCAGTGCGGGGAGGTGGAATAATCCGCACTGGGCTGTGTTGGCGAACCGGGGACACCATGCGTAAGGCTGGTGCCATGTACACCGGCCCGAGGAGACGTACTGGAGGCCAGATATGTTGAGCCGGCTTCATTGCACTTGGCTCAATGCTCAATCTAGCCCGCCCAGTGCGGGGAGGTGGAATAACCCGCACCGGGCTATGCACACGTACAGGAGACACCGTGCGCTCTTCCGCATAACAGGGTGTCTGCCCGTACTCCCGCTCTCCACGGTAAGCATGGGAAGTGGGCGCAGGTTTCCTACCTACCTTCGCCACACTACCCTTTAGCCCCGCCCAATACATTTTTTGGGGTTTCTTCACGGGCTTCCAGCCACGCTTCCGTGCTGCCTCCTCATACCACCGCTCCTGGGCTTTAGCTGCCTCCATCTCTTCCCAAGAGCGGCGATATTCTCCAATGTGAGCCCAGTGTCCTTTACCCTCCAGAATTTCCTCCGATGTCCAGGATTCCTGTGTAGTGGGCCGCTGCTGCTCGTACTCACGCTGCTTGGTCCGAGTTTGGTGGGTGGTTCTGTCACGGCAGTCTAAGTCGTCCTCCTCCTCAGACGAGGAGAGGCGAGAAGGATCTGAGGACCAATGTGCAGCGTGGTAATTTTCCATTATTTAATTAACACAAAACAAGACACTATACAAAATGACAAAACAAACTAACCGTCACAGTCCTAGCTGGTGCAGACAAAACACAAAGACAGGAAACAATCACCCACAAACAAACAGTGAGAACAGCCTACCTTAATATGGTTCTCAATCAGAGGAAACGTCAAACACCTGCCTCTAATTGATGCCCATATCAGGCAACACATTAACCCAACATAGAGACACATAACATAGACTACCCACCCCAACTCACGCCCTGACCAACTAAACACATACAAAAACAACAGAAAACAGGTCAGGAACATGACAACAGGACATTTTTTGGGATTAATCTGAAGAAGATGAGCTCACCAAGGGATATAGGAGGCTTGGCTTTACCAGATGTTAAATTGTACAAATTATCATTTGAAATGGCTTAATTGGCGAAGCATTGGTGTAAAGGGGATGCTGGCTTGGACTGGATAATAATAGAACGGGAACTAGGTTATCCTTTCACCCCTGTTGATATTCTGTCACATAGTCTTACATGGGAGACGTTTGTTGAAACTCCCAACCCAATTTTGTTATACTCAAAAGAGGTGTGGAAAACAGTACAAAAGATATGTGGAATTCCACTTCTAAAACAAGGATCATTGTGGCACAATCCTAGGCTACAGATAGGAAAGAAGTCTGTGTACTGGAAACAATGGCCAATGAAAGGAATTCATACTATAGGTGATCTGTACAATGAAGATGTTTTAATGTCATACTCAGATTTGGTGCAAAAATATGATGTGGGAGACAAGGGACATTTCTGGAAATATTTACAATTGAGGGAAATTTTTGTTAACCGGCTATCAACAAAATCCAGGAAAGAACCCAATAGCGAAGTATTTGGTATTACCTAAACATAAATCAGCCATTTTCTACTCAATATTTAGTCCTCGGCCAAGTAAAGGCTGTAAAAACCTCAGAACAATATGGCAAATTGACCTTAAGTGTGAAATTGAGGATTATACCTGCTTGAAGATCTTGTCCAACTCAGGGAGGAAATATATATGAAGCCAGGGGGAAACTTACTCAATATAAGATACTACATAGGTTTTATTGGACCCAAACAAGACTTTATAAGATGGGGCTGACCAACAACTCTCTGTGTTGGAAATACCAAAAAAGATACTGGGACATTTTTACACGCATAGAATATGGAAATGTACATTAGTGCTACCTTTCTGGGAGGATGTTTTGAAATATCTGGAGGAACGGTTGGGGTTAACAATTCCAGTTTCACCTAGAATATGTCTCTTGGGCGATAGAACAGAGTTACCTAATGTAACAAAAGAGGAATTTGCACTGATCACTGTTGGTATCATTACAGCAGCTAGAGTAATCCTTAGAATTTTAAAGAGTGCTGCCACTCCTACTCTGAAACAGTAGATATAATCAATATTGGCGGTAGCATCTTATGAAAAAATGCTTGCTAGGATCACTGGTAGAAATGACAATTCTAGAAGCTGGACACATTTTATTTGACTGGGAGGTGATGACTTATGCTTGTGAACCCATTTAGTTCTGTATTTTTTGTTTATCATAAATAAATACAACTTTAGTAGCAAAAAAGTTAGGGTTAAGTTTAGGAGTTAGGTTAAAGGGTTAGGTTTAGGGTTAGGAGAAGGGTTAGCTAACATGCTAAGTAGTTGCAAAGTATCTAAAAAGTAGTAAGTAGTTGGTAGTTAGTTAAAATTGTCTCTGATGACCTTTTGGGTTGCTAGACATTCACATTACATACCCACCCGTCCAACAACCCTCCTTTCATTTTTGCATGAAGTAACCTGTCTTATGCACCCATACCAAACGTAACATTTCATACTAATTTAAGTGTACTGGATTTACTTTTACTACGGTATGTTACGTCTAGTCTATGAGACAGACTGATTGTTAATCTTTTCTGCATATGAAATTATGTTTGACAATCTATTTTCCAAGATACTTTGTAGGCTACGTGATCATATATATGATTACATAGGCTATGACTGTCTGGAGAGATTTCAGTCAGCGCATTGTTACTGAGAACCGAATATACACAAGCTGGTACTACCCCAGGCACGTGCACAGATAGGGCTCTACCAGTAGTGGTGCGTGGATAATATCACTGAGAAAGCCAATCCAAGCCAGTAAAAATCCATATTACAACCTATGTTGTGATATTTGCATTCATATGCCACCGTGATATACAATAAGGCCGTGACAACAAAAAGACAACAGTCACACAGTGGCAGAATAAATCCAACTACACATAGGTTTGTTTCATCACAAAACCAGAGAGCAACGTCTGTCCGGCGATGTCCACAAAGCAAATATTGCATGTAACAAACAGTTATATGACCTGCAGTATTGCCAAACAAGTTAATGTTTTCGACAGTTTACTAAACAACGACTGATTTAGAACCACGGAGTTACCGCAAGCAAGCACAAAGACAACAGGAGTACTACCTCTGCTATTCCAGCACCATTTCAACTTAAACATTTAAACATCATCAAATCAACAAGACTTTATATGCATAGTTTAATACACTGAAAACAAACCTAAAGATACCAAAAACTATTTAGTCCAATCAATGTTGCCAAATATTATGTGGCCATGGTACTGATCTCTGTCTGTGTGTGTTTGTGCGTGCACAAGTAAAACAAAAATGTTGACTGACTATTTTGTAGACTAGTTGAACGCCAATGCCATCCTCCTCTCTTTGCGACATGGGGCTGTGCATTATCATGCTGAAACATGAGGGGATGGCGGCGGATAAATGGCACGACAATGGGCCTCAGGATCTCGTTACGGTATCTGTGCATTCAAATTGCCATCGATAAAATGCAATTGTGTTCATTGTCTGTAGCTTATGCCTGCCCATACCATAACCCCACCATCACCAAGGGGCACTCTGTTCACAACGTTGACGTCAGCAAACCGCTCTCCCACATGACGCCATACACCAGCGTTTCCCAAACTCGGTTGTCTGGTCCCCAAGGGGCGCACGTTTTGGTTTTTGCCCTAACTCTACACAGCTGATCCAAATTATCAAAGCTTGATGATTAGTTGATTATTTGAATCATCTGTGTAGTGCTAGGGCAAAAACCAAACTGTGCACCACCTGTGGTCCCGAGGACCGAGTTTGCTGCGCAACGTGCATCTGCGTGTGCGGGGGTCGCACATTTTGTACCACTCCTTTCTGGGGGTCAATGATCAAAAAGTTTGAAAACCACTGGGATAAATGGAGTTGGGTTGGATATAGTAATGGTAGGCTACAGTATTTTTTTTACAATCTTCTATTTTGACAGGAATTGTGTGGTCATTGTAAATAAGTGGCGCATTACTAATCCAAACATCAAAATAATTTTGCAAAAGGAGTCTCATGGTTGCAGGATTTATTTTGCGGGGTGACATTTTTTTTGTTCAGCACATGCCCCCGAAAAGGTCTGTGCACAGCCCTATATTACTCAATGACTACCCCATTTGCAGTTGAATTAGCCATCCTAAAAAATCGTCCACAGGCAGGCATAAATCTTTATGGTGACTTCAACTGCCCACAACTGAAACCCATTCAATGTCTGCCTCTATAAAACAACTGTTAACTATCACACCAGGGCAGAATATTGACCTTGAGTGAATGATCACGTGATCACACTTGTGTGATGTTGGTGACAAAACACCTGAAAGCCACGTCCAAAGAGGAGGAAGTGTACACCGGGGCAGGAGTCCTATCACAAAGGCGGCATTAGGCGGCCACACACACATGTTCACACTGCATTTAGCCCAGGTCTAAGATAATTCTTAAGAACAGTTTTTCAGGCTTGCCAATCACAGAGTTCCGTTGTCACCTAAATTGAATATACTTAGCCCTGGGCTAAGAACATGCAAAGTGAAACCTTGGTGGTCTAATCAAATTAAACCTTTTAAGCTCTTTAGTTTTTAGATTGCTGTGAAGTACATGATTTTAGTTTGTTTGTTTCATATGGTTTTGAAATGTGATTTAAAAAAATGTGAATTTAGAAAGACAGCTGCACATTCACTACATCCTGGTCATTAGCAGTCAGCCACTGAGTCATGGTTGATGCATACTAGTCCCTCTTTTGACCCAAGTCATGTAAAACTGTGGATCTCATTGGCGCCATCCTAATTTAATAATAGGCTCATCCACTGCCTCGTTTATCAAAAACAGACTTCTACCACAGCTAATAAACATGGGCCGAAAACAAGACACATTTGCTTAATTGTGTTAGAACCAATGATAATTAAATACTGTTTTTTCCGTAAGCTAGTAGTTCTACTCATCAAAACAGTAAGGAGAGTCAGAGATGAGTTACTTCGCAAGCAGCCTATTTCTCAGATCTAGCGAAACTAATAATATAATTTATTATACAACAGGTCCAGTTTAAAATAAGAAATAATTCATATTGTGGTACACAATGCAAACCTCTTCAGACCGCCAACTAATCACTGAGCGGGAGATGATATATTAACTGTCCACTGCATGACCCCACTAACCGGTCCATTTGGATAATATCACCCATTGTACACACATCTCAATCACCAAACAACCTTATTTGGCTGTATTAACCTTGTGTAACCTTTTTTAGATGAATGAACATTAAATTACATTACATGTCCCAAGCTTGAGATCTTCCACCCTTACAGTTATTGCCCTCAGGTCATTCAAAAGTCTCTGGGCTCTTTTTTCGGCTGGCGTTAGGCAAGCACAATTTTAAAATGCAAGCTTGTTTGCAATTTCGACCTGTTAAAGCCGGAGCTCTTCCATTTTCAAACCCTAGAGCAGTGGTTCTTAACCTGGGTTCGATCGAACCCCAGGGGTTCGGTGAGTCAGTCTCAGGGGTTCGGCGGAGGTCAAGACACACATCCGACTCATATGATTCGTGATGACACGCCCCGCTTGGCCATCATTGGCTACAGGTGATCACGCTACATCGCTTGGCCTATCTGTGCTGCAGGGAATTTGGTGCGCTCAGTAGTCGACTTGTGACTGTCGTGATGGTACGTCTTGTGATTTCTTTCTTAATATTTTAATCCCTTCATACTTACTATGTCGAGCAAAAAAAGAAAGTGGTCGGACGAATATGTACAATATGGATTCACATGTATAACGGAACGTGATGGGAGTCAGCGTCCTAACTGCATGATTTGCAATGCCAAGTTGAGCAATTCTAGTCTAGCACCGGCAAAACTAAGACAACACTTCCTTAAGCTGCATGGAGATGGAAAATACAAGAACACAACGCTCGCTGAATTCAAGGTGAAGAGCGCCAGATTCGATGAAAAGGCTACTCTGCCTGTTCTCGGCTTTGTACCCATCAAAAAACCAATCCTCACAGCATCGTACGAAGTTGCTTACCTGATCGCAAAGCAGGGCAAACCACACACCATTGGTGAAACACTCATAAAACCAGCTGTGTTGAAGATGGCGAATATCATGTTGGGAAAAGAGGCTGAAGTTAAGTTATCCCAAATTCCTTTTTCAAATGACACCATCAGCGACAGAATAGAGGACATGAGCAAAGACATCTTGGCTCAAGTAGTTGCAGTTCTGATTTCAAGCCCGGCAAAATTCAGCCTTCAACTCGACGAGACCAGACGTTTCCAATCTAAGCCAGCTTGCTGTATTCGTGCGCTATGTGAAAGATGACGTGATAAAGGAAGATTTTTTATTTTGTAAGCCTCTTACAACAACAACTAAGGCAGCCAATGTGAAGAAACTTGTGTATGACTTCTTCAAAGACAACAATCTTTCGTGGGATATGGTTTCTGCAGTTTGTTCGGACGGAGCTCCAGTCATGCTGGGAAGAAAGTCTGGTTTTGGTGCGCTAGTGAAAGCCGATGCACCACACATCATTGCTACGCATTGTATTCTGCACAGGCATGCGTTGGCAACAAAAACCTTGCCTCCAAAACTGGCAGAAGTATTAAAAATTGTAGTGGAATGCATGAACTATGTGCGAACTAGTGCTCTGAGGCACCGCATCTTCAGTGAGCTGTGTAAAGAAATGGGCTCTGAATTCGAGGTACTTCTGTACCATTCTAACGTTCGGTGGTTATCCCGGGGACAGGTGCTGAATCGTGTTTTTGCCGTGCGTGTGGAATTAGCCCTGTTTTTGCAAGAGCACCAACATTGTCATGCAGATTGCTTCAAAAATTCATTCTCATTTTAGCGTACATGGCTGATATCTTCGCAGCTCTCAATCATCTCAATCAAAAGATGCAGGGCGGTGGAGTCAACATTATCGAAGCGGAGGAAAACCTGAAGGCTTTTCAAAAAAAGCTACCATTATGGAAACGACGAGCAGAGAATGATAACTTCGCAAACTTTCCCCTGCTGGACGACTGTGTAAGTAAGATCGAAGATGTATCTGGAATCTGAGACATTTCTGTACCCGCGGAACTGAAGCAAGCAATTGCCACGCACTTAGATGAGCTTGCAAAGTCTCTCGACGGATTCTTCCCTACAAGAGAGTCATATCCAGCATGGGTGAGACAGCCGTTCACGTTTAGTGTTGAGACAACAGTTGTCAATGATGAATACCTCGATGAAATCATTGAAATTCAGCAGAGCCAGGTTCAACAGCAACTCTTCAGAACAACAACGCTTTCAACGTTTTGGTGTCAACAAATGGTAACGTACCCTGTTATTGCTAAGAAAGCTCTGGAGATTTTCATACCGTTTGTTACAACATATCTTTGCGAGCAATTCTTTTCGAGGATGCTGGACATAAAAACGAAGAAAAGGAACAGACTTTGTTGCGAAAATGACATGAGAGTGGCACTTGCCAAGGTGAAGCCGCGCATTTCTGAACTGGTCTCTGAAAGGCAACAGCAGAAGTCACACTGATTTGCAGAAATATTCATTATTATGTTTTTGTTTTTCTGTGAAAATCATGTTTTGATGATTTTGTTCTTTGAACACACGGTGTTGATGTTGATGCACGGTTCATTGTGTGCACCAGTAAAATATATACCTAAGTTTTGAATTTGAAAAAATCATATTTTATTTTTCCAATTAAGAAGGGTTCGGTGAATGCGCATATGAAATTGGTGGGGTTCAGTACCTCCAACAAGGTTAAGAACCACTGTCCTTGAGCTAGGATTGGTAATTGACCTGTTTTTTTGAGCTCGCTTGTGCTGAGGTGAGAGGGGAGGGGTGGCAATATCTGAGGTGTGTCCTTAAAAACTTGCGACAAATTGCCAATTTCAGTGTGCGCTGGTTGGGATATTTAAGATGGATTTTGACAATGGAATCGCAGTTTATCTAGCCGTGACGCACATTGCCCATGTCATATGTGTAACGATTGTCGTCGGGAGAAAGAGAAGAGGACCAAGGTGCAGCGTGGTAAGTGTCCATATTAATAATTTAATCAAAACTGAACACTAAACAAAATAACAAGGAAAAAACAAAAACGAAACAGTTCTGCAAGGTGACATACACTAAACAGAAAACAACCACCCACCAACACAGGTGGGAACAGGCTACCTAAGTATGATTCTCAATCAGAGACAACGATAGACAGCTGCCTCTGATTGAGAACCATACCAGGCCAAACACACAGAAATACAAAACAAGGACAACATAGAACACCAGACATAGAATGCCCACCCAAACTCACGCCCTGACCAACCAAAATAGAGACATAAAAAGGATCTCTACGGTCAGGGCGTGAATATATGCTTTGTGCCCATAAACCTGATATTTAGAAACATTAAAGAACAATATTTTTCCCCATTTCGTTTCATTTGATTAAAAACCAAGCATAGCTTCCTCTCCTCTCAATGAAGACTGTTTTTCTTGTCCAGGCAAATACATTCGCCAATTAGTGAAGACTATCAAAAAAGGGTTTGGCTCATGAGACCGCTTTGAAGTAAATCTTGTTTTGCATTTTGTTTGATTAAAAAACAAGCCCTTAGTGGGATACTATAACTAAAGCTGGTTCAATAGCAATGTGTCGTATGTTTTTCTTATCCTGGCCATGCATTCGCCAAGTAGCTTTTTATTTTATTTTATTTATTTCACCTTTATTTAACCAGGTAGGCTAGTTGAGAACAAGTTCTCATTTACAACTGCGACCTGGCCAAGATAAAGCATAGCAGTGTGAACAGACAACAACACAGAGTTACACATCAAAGGTTTCTAAATGGTATGCTCGTTAGTCTTTTGCCGACCTTCTTTTGCATTATCCTCAATTCACACAGGCCTAACTGCAGTGCATACTCCATTCGGCTTGTATCTATCCCCATTTCCAAAGACCGCCTCTTGTCAGGTTAGCAGAGACGCGCTCGTCTAGTATTTACATTATTCACTCCTATTATGCATTATCAACGGTCGGCCTAGGCTATATCTTGCTTATTTAGAACACACAATACAATTTACGGGAGCCCATAATTTTTTATTTGAGTAGAAGTGAGGTGCATAAAGGCCTATACTAGTTGATGCCAATAACAACAATGTTGACTGTGTCACGTTTCTGACCTGTTTTCCTTGTTTTTGTATGTGTTTAGTTGGTCAGGGCGTGAGTTGGGGTGGGCATTCTATGTTATGTGTTTCTATGTTAAATGTGTTGCCTGATATGGTTCTCAATTAGAGGCAGGTGTTTGACGTTTCCTCTGATTGAGAACCATATTAAGGTAGGCTGTTCTCACTGTTTGTTTGTGGGTGATTGTTCCTGTGTTTGTGTCTGTGCACCACACGGGACTGTTTCGTTTGTTCGTTCGTTTGTGTAGTCTGTACCTGTTCGTGCGTTCTTCGTGTATATGTAAGTTCTCAAGTTCAGGGCTGTCTACGTTCGTTTTGTTGTTTTGTATTTTCCGAGTGTTTTTCGTATTCGTCTTATCCTTAATAAATATTAATCATGTCTGCATACAACGCTGCATTTTGGTCCGACCCTTACTCCTTCTCCTCATCCGAGGAGGAGGAAATAGACGAACGTAACAGAATCACCCACCAATAAAGGACCAAGCGGCGTGGGAGAAAGCAACAGCGATCGCAGGATTCATGGACATGGGAGGAAATATTGGACGGTAAAGGTCCATGGGCACAGCCAGGAGAATATCGCCGCCCCAAAGCTGAGCTGGAGGCAGCGAAAGCAGAGAGGCGGCATTTTGAGGAGCTAGCCCGGAAGCAGGAGAAGGATCTGGGCTACACTACGTGGGAGGAAATCGACAGGTGGGCGATCGACCCAAGGAGAGTGCCGGAGCCCGTCTGGGATTCTCTGGCGCAGTGTGAGGAGGGATACCGGCGAATGGAGGCAGCACGACGACGCGGTAGGAAGCCTGTTAGTCAAGCCCAACAAATTATTGGGAGGGGGCTACAAGGGAGTGTGGCGAAGTCAGGTAGGAGACCTGCGCCAACTCCCCGAGCTTACCGTGGAGAGCGAGAGTACGGGCAGACACCGTGTTATGCGGTAGAGCGCACGGTGTCTCCTGTACGTGTGCATAGCCCGGTGCGGGTTATTCCACCTCCCCGCACTGGCAGGGCTAGATTGAGTATTGAGCCGGATGTCATGAAGCCGGCCCAACGCATCTGGCCACCAGTGCGTCTCCTCGGGCCGGCATACATGGCACCAGCCTTACGCATGGTGTCCCCGGTTCGCATACACAGCCCAGTGCGGGTTATTCCACCTCCCCGCACTGGTCGGGCGACGGGGAGCATGCAACCAGGTAAGGTTGGGCAGGCTCCGTGCTCAAGGGAGCCAGTACGCCTGCATGGTCCGGTATATCCGGCGCCACGTCCCCGCCCTAGCCCAGTACCACCAGTTCCGGCACCAAGCCTCCTGTGTGTCTCCAGAGCCCTGTTCCTCCTCCACGCACTAGCCCTGTGGTGCGTGTGTCCAGCCCAGTACCTCCAGTTCCGGTACCACGCACCAAGCCTCCTGTGCGCCTCCAGAGTCCTGTGCGTCCTGTTGTTGCTACCCGCACGAGCCTGAAGGTGCGTGTCCTTAGCCCGGTACCTCCAATTCCGGCACCACGCACCAGGCCTACAGTGCGCCTCAGCCGGCCAGAGTCTGCCGTCTGCCCAGCGGCGCCTTGAACTGCCCATCTGCCCAACGCCGTCTGAACTGCCCGTCTGCCCAACGCCGTCTGAGCTGTCCGTCTGCCAAGCGCCGCCTGAACTGCCGTCTGTCCTGAGCCTTCAAAGCCGCCCGTCTGTACTGAGCCTGCAAAGCCACCCGTCTGTACTGAGCCTTCAAAGCCGCCCGTCTGTCCTGAGCCTTCAGAGCCGTCCGCCAGACAGGAGCCGCTAGAGCCGTCCGCCAGACAGGAGCCGCTAGAGCCGTCCGCCAGACAGGAGCAGCCATAGTCTTCCGCCAGCCATGAGCAGCCAGAGCCGCCAGCCAGCCATGAGCAGCCAGAGCCGCCAGCCAGCCATGAGCAGCCAGAGCCGCCAGCCAGCCATGAGCAGCCAGAGTCGCCAGTCAGCCATGAGCAGCCAGAGCCGCCAGCCAGCCATGAGCAGCCAGAGCCGCCAGCCAGCCATGAGCAGCCAGAGCCGCCAGCCAGCCAAGAGCAGCCAGAGCCAGCCAGCCAGGATCCGCCAGAGCCAGCCAGCCAGGATCCGCCAGAGCCAGCCAGCCAGGATCCGCCAGAGCCAGCCAGCCAGGATCCGCCAGAGCCAGCCAGCCAGGATCCGCCAGAGCCAGCCAGTCCGGTGCTGCCCCTCAGTCCGGAGCTGCCACTCAGTCCGGAGCTGCCCCTCATTCCGGTGTTGCCCCTCATTCCGGTGTTGCCCCTCATTCCGGTGTTGCCCCTTAGTCCGGTGCTGCCCCTTAATCCAGTGGGGTTAATTTGGAGGGTGGCCATTTGGAGGAGGCTACGGAAGCGGGGATTGACTATGGTGGGGTGGGGACCACGTCCGGAGCCGGAGCCGCCACCGTGGACAGATGCCCACCCAGACCCTCCCCTAGACTTTAGGTGGTGCGCCCGGAGTTCGCACCTTGAGGGGGGGGGGGGTTCTGTCACGTTCCTGACCTGTTTTCCTTGTTTTTGTATGTGTTTAGTTGGTCAGGGCGTGAGTTGGGGTGGGCATTCTATGTTATGTGTTTCTATGTTGGGTTAAATGTGTTGCCTGATATGGTTCTCAATTAGAGGCAGGTGTTTGACGTTTCCTCTGATTGAGAACCATATTAAGGTAGGCTGTTCTCACTGTTTGTTTGTGGGTGATTGTTCCTGTGTTTGTGTCTGTGCACCACACGGGACTGTTTCGTTTGTTCGTTCGTTTGTGTAGTCTGTACCTGTTCGTGCGTTCTTCGTGTATATGTAAGTTCTCAAGTTCAGGGCTGTCTACGTTCGTTTTGTTGTTTTGTATTTTCTGAGTGTTTTTCGTATTCGTCTTATCCTTAATAAATATTAATCATGTCTGCATACAACGCTGCATTTTGGTCCGACCCTTACTCCTTCTCCTCATCCGAGGAGGAGGAATTAGACAGTCGTAACAGACTGTCAAAACTCCAAAGTATTGCTCAAACACTAGATGTTATTTTATTTTTATTTGTTTACTGTTGCTATCACTCATTACTGTAGCCTATGCAATTTAATAAACTGTAGTATCAATCCACAATGTACTGGGACAAAATATTCCGTACCCCCAGCCAAATTGGAGTTGATGAATATGAAAAGACCATCAATATGCTACAGAACTTGAGACAAATGGATGAGTGCACTACTAAGCCACAAAAAGCCTTGATTGGCCAGTGAGTGGCCAAGCCCTCATTATACCTATAACTTGTTTATTCATCAAAATTCAGCCCTTTAGTGCCTCTGTAAGCTTGTGCTCTCATAATAATGGCTGAAAATAGCTGAAATATTTCTGACACACACCTGAAACTATAATGCCACCGCCAGCACTTACAGTTGAAGTCGGAAGTTTACATACACCTTAGCCAAATACATTTAAACTCAGTTTGTCACAATTTCTGACATTTAATCCTAGTAAAATTCCCTGTTTTAGGTCAGTTAGGATCACCACTTAATTTTAAGAATGTAAAATGTCAGAATAACAGTAGAGAGAATTATTTATTTCAGCTTTATTTCTTTCATCACATTCCCAGTGGGTGAGAAGTTTACATACACTCAATTAGTATTTGGTAGCATTGCCTTTAAATTGATTAACCTGGGTCAAACGTTTCGGGTAGCCTTCCACAAGCTTCCCACAATAAGTTGGGTGAATTCCGGCCCATTCCTCCTGACACAGCTGGTGTAACTGAGTCAGGTTTGTAGGCCTCCTTGCTCGCACACACTTTTTCAGTTCTGCCCACACATTTTCTATAGGATTGAGGTCAGGACTTTGTGATGGCCACTCTAATACCTTGACTTTGTTTTCCTTAAGCCATTTTGCCACAACTTTGGAAGTATGCTTGAGGTCATTGTCCATTTGGAAGACCCATTTGCGACCAAGCTTTAACTTCCTGACTGATGTCTTGAGATGTTGCTTCATTATATCAAAATAATTCCATAACTTTCAGAGGAGCAGCAGGCACAAACAATTGATGCCCACAACAAAGCTGTGGGAAGTTTCCTTGAAGCCAAAGCAGAGGATAAAGATAGAACAACAACTAATGCCAAAACCCAGGATCGAACCAGGGACCTTTAGATCTTCAGTCTAACGCTCTCCCAACTGAGCTATTTCAGCAAGTCACTAATATTAATTATGTGGCACACTTGACCATACACATGCAAGTGACTCATGATTTTGACACTCAAAATGTACCTCATGGCCAGTACGGGGATCGAACCCACGACCTTGGCGTTATTAGCACCACGCTCTAACCAACTGAGCTAACCGGCCGCTTGCTACGAAGCGACATTTTTAAAATGCACAGAGCCTCGGCCAGTGCGGGCGCAAAAACTAACAAGTCCACCAACAGTATAGCCTGACAAGACTAGACCCTCTTGGTTGCTCCTTGTGGAAAATCAACAAGGATGGTGAATTAGCTCAAATGGTAGAGTGCTTGCTTAGCATGCCAGAGGTAGTGGGATCGATGCCCACATTCTCCAAAATAATACTTTTTTTGTGGATCCAAGAACGTTCCAGTTCACACTTCATGCAGCTTTGTCTAACAACAACCTACTGTCATGTAACAATGACAAGCAACTTTCATGTAACACTACACTGATGTCACAATGTCGGATGTAAAAGAATGACATGACTAACTTTCAGAGGAGCAGTAGGCACACACAATTGATGCCCACAAACAAAGCTGTGGGAAGTTTCCTTGAAGCCAAAGCAGAGGATAAAGATAGAACTGGCGTTATTAGCACCACGCTCTAACCAACTGAGCTAACCGGCCGCTTGCTATGAAGCGAAAATTTTAGGATGCACAGAGCCTCGGCCAGTGCTGGCGCAAAAACGAACAAGTCCACCAACAGTATAGCCTGACAAGACTAGACCCTCTTGGTTGCTCCTTGTGGAAAATCAACAAGGATGGTGAATTAGCTCAAATGGTAGAGTGCTTGCTTAGCATGCGAGAGGTAGTGGGATCGATGCCCACATTCTCCAAAAAACATTTTTTTTTGTGGATCCAAGAACGTTTCAGTTCACACTTCATGCAGCTTTGTCTAACAATAACCTACTGTTATGTAACAATGACAAGCAACTTTCATGTAACACTTATGTCACAATGTCGGATGTAAAAGAATGACATGACTAACTTTCAGAGGAGCAGTAGGCACACACAATTGATGCCCACAAACAAAGCTGTGGGAAGTTTCCTTGAAGCCAAAGCAGAGGATAAAGATAGAACTGGCGTTATTAGCATCACGCTCTAACCAACTGAGCTAACCGGCCGCTTGCTACGAAATGAAATTTTTAGGATGCACAGAGCCTCGGCCAGTGCTGGCGCAAAAACTAACAAGTCCACCAACAGCATAGCCTGACAAGACTAGACCCTCTTGGTTGCCCCTTATGGCAATTCAAAAAGGATGGGGAATTAGCTCAAATGGTAGAGTGCTTGCTTAGCATACGAGAGGTAGTGGGATCGATGCCCACATTCTCCAAAAAACAAATTTTTTGGTGGATCCAAGAACATTCCAGTTCACACTTCATGCAGCTTTGTCTAACAACAACCTACTGTCATGTAACAATGACAAGCAACTTTCATGTAACACTGATGTCACAATGTCGGATGTAAAAGAATGACATGACTAACTTTCAGAGGAGCAGTAGGCACACACAATTGATGCCCACAAACAAAGCTGTGGGAAGTTTCCTTGAAGCCAAAGCAGAGGATAAAGATAGAACTGGCGTTATTAGCACCACGCTCTAACCAACTGAGCTAACCGGCCGCTTGCTACGGAGCGACATTTTTAGGATGCACAGAGCCTCGGCCAGTGCTGGCGCAAGAACTAACAAGTACACCAACAGTATAGCCTGACAAGACTAGACCCTCTTGGTTGCTCATTGTGGCAAATCAACAAGGATGGGGAATTAGCTCAAATGGTAGAGTGCTTGCTTAGCATGCGGGAGGTAGTAGGATCGACGCCCACATTCTCCAAAATAACACTTTTTTGTGGATCCAAGAACGTTCCAGTTCACACTTCATGCAGCTTTGTCTAACAACCTACTGTCATGTAACAATGACAAGCAACTTTCATGTAACACTGATGTCACAATGTCGGATGTAAAAGAATGACATGACTAACTTTCAGAGGAGCAGTAGGCACACACAATTGATGCCCACAAACAAAGCTGTGGGAAGTTTCCTTGAAGCCAAAGCAGAGGATAAAGATAGAACTGTCGTTATTAGCACCACGCTCTAACCAACTGAGCTAACCGGCCGCTTGCTACGGAGCGACATTTTTAGGATGCACAGAGCCTCGGCCAGTGCTGGCGCAAAAACTAACAAGTCCACCAACAGTATAGCCTGACAAGACTAGACCCTCTTGGTTGCTCCTTGTGGCAAATCAGCAAGGATGGGAATTAGCTCAAATGGTAGAGTGCTTGCTTAGCATACGAGAGGTAGTGGGATCGATGCCCACATTCTCCAAAAAACAATTTTTTTGGTGGATCCAAGAACATTCCAGTTCACACTTCATGCAGCTTTGTCTAACAACAACCTACTGTCATGTAACAATGACAAGCAACTTTCATGTAACACTGATGTCACAATGTCGGATGTAAAAGAATGACATGACTAACTTTCAGAGGAGCAGTAGGCACACACAATTGATGCCCACAAACAAAGCTGTGGGAAGTTTCCTTGAAGCCAAAGCAGAGGATAAAGATAGAACTGGCGTTATTAGCACCACGCTCTAACCAACTGAGCTAACCGGCCGCTTGCTACGGAGCGACATTTTTAGGATGCACAGAGCCTCGGCCAGTGCTGGCGCAAAAACTAACAAGTACACCAACAGTATAGCCTGACAAGACTAGACCCTCTTGGTTGCTCCTTGTGACAAATCAACAAGGATGGGGAATTAGCTCAAATGGTAGAGTGCTTGCTTAGCATGCGGGAGGTAGTGGGATCGATGCCCACATTCTCCAAATAAAACTTTTTTGTGGATCCAAGAACGTTCCAGTTCACACTTCATGCAGCTTTGTCTAACAACCTACTGTCATGTAACAATGACAAGCAACTTTCATGTAACACTGATGTCACAATGTCGGATGTAAAAGAATGACATGACTAACTTTCAGAGGAGCAGTAGGCACACACAATTGATGCCCACAAACAAAGCTGTGGGAAGTTTCCTTGAAGCCAAAGCAGAGGATAAAGATAGAACTGGCGTTATTAGCACCACGCTCTAACCAACTGAGCTAACCGGCCGCTTGCTACGGAGCGACATTTTTAGGATGCACAGAGCCTCGGCCAGTGCTGGCGCAAAAACTAACAAGTCCACCAACAGTATAGCCTGACAAGACTAGACCCTCTTGGTTGCTCCTTGTGGCAAATCAGCAAGGATGGGGAATTAGCTCAAATGGTAGAGTGCTTGCTTAGCATACGAGAGGTAGTGGGATCGATGCCCACATTCTCCAAAAAACAATTTTTTGGTGGATCCAAGAACATTCCAGTTCACACTTCATGCAGCTTTGTCTAACAACAACCTACTGTCATGTAACAATGACAAGCAACTTTCATGTAACACTGATGTCACAATGTCGGATGTAAAAGAATGACATGACTAACTTTCAGAGGAGCAGTAGGCACACACAATTGATGCCCACAAACAAAGCTGTGGGAAGTTTCCTTGAAGCCAAAGCAGAGGATAAAGATAGAACTGGCGTTATTAGCACCACGCTCTAACCAACTGAGCTAACCGGCCGCTTGCTACGGAGCGACATTTTTAGGATGCACAGAGCCTCGGCCAGTGCTGGCGCAAAAACTAACAAGTCCACCAACAGCATAGCCTGACAAGACTAGACCCTCTTGGTTGCTCCTTGTGGAAATTCAAAATGTATTGGGAATTAGCTCAAATGGTAGAGTGCTTGCTTAGCATGCGAGAGGTAGTGGGATCGATGCCCACATTCTCCAAAATAACACATTTTGTTGTGGATCCAAGAACCTTCCAGTTCACACTTCATGCAGCTTTGTCTAACAACAACCTACTGTCATGTAACAACGACAAGCAACTTTCATGTAACACTGATGTCACAATGTCGGATGAAAAAGAATGACATGACTAACTTTCAGAGGAGCAGTAGGCACACACAATTGATGACCACAAACAAAGCTGTGGGAAGTTTCCTTGAAGCCAAAGCAGAGGATAAAGATAGAACTGGCGTTATTAGCACCACGCTCTAACCAACTGAGCTAACCGGCCGCTTGCTACGAAGCGACATTTTTAGGATGCACAGAGCCTCGGCCAGTGCTGGCGCAAGAACTAACAAGTACACCAACAGTATAGCCTGACAAGACTAGACCCTCTTGGTTGCTCCTTGTGGCAAATCAACAAGGATGGGGAATTAGCTCAAATGGTAGAGTGCTTGCTTAGCATGCGAGAGGTAGTGGGATCGATGCCCACATTCTCCAAAATAACACTTTTTTGTGGATCCAAGAACGTTCCAGTTCACACTTCATGCAGCTTTGTCTAACAACCTACTGTCATGTAACAATGACAAGCAACTTTCATGTAACACTGATGTCACAATGTCGGATGTAAAAGAATGACATGACTAACTTTCAGAGGAGCAGTAGGCACACACAATTGATGCCCACAAACAAAGCTGTGGGAAGTTTCCTTGAAGCCAAAGCAGAGGATAAAGATAGAACTGGCGTTATTAGCACCACGCTCTAACCAACTGAGCTAACCGGCCGCTTGCTACGAAGCGACATTTTTAGGATGCACAGAGCCTCGGCCAGTGCTGGCGCAAAAACTAACAAGTCCACCAACAGTATAGCCTGACAAGACTAGACCCTCTTGGTTGCTCCTTGTGGCAAATCAACAAGGATGGGGAATTAGCTCAAATGGTAGAGTGCTTGCTTAGCATGCGAGAGGTAGTGGGATCGATGCCCACATTCTCCAAAATAACACTTTTTTGTGGATCCAAGAACGTTCCAGTTCACACTTCATGCAGCTTTGTCTAACAACCTACTGTCATGTAACAATGACAAGCAACTTTCATGTAACACTGATGTCACAATGTCGGATGTAAAAGAATGACATGACTAACTTTCAGAGGAGCAGTAGGCACACACAATTGATGCCCACAAACAAAGCTGTGGGAAGTTTCCTTGAAGCCAAAGCAGAGGATAAAGATAGAACTGGCGTTATTAGCACCACGCTCTAACCAACTGAGCTAACCGGCCGCTTGCTACGGAGCGAAATTTTTAGGATGCACAGAGCCTCGGCCAGTGCTGGCGCAAAAACTAACAAGTCCACCAACAGTATAGCCTGACAAGACTAGACCCTCTTGGTTGCTCCTTGTGGCAAATCAAAAAGGATGGGGAATTAGCTCAAATGGTAGAGTGCTTGCTTAGCATGCGAGAGGTAGTGGGATCGATGCCCACATTCTCCAAAAAACACTTTTTTTTGTGGATCCAAGAACATTCCAGTTCACACTTCATGCAGCTTTGTCTAACAACAACCTACTGTCATGTAACAATGACAAGCAACTTTCATGTAACACTGATGTCACAATGTCGGATGTAAAAGAATGACATGACTAACTTTCAGAGGAGCAGTAGGCACACACAATTGATGCCCACAAACAAAGCTGTGGGAAGTTTCCTTGAAGCCAAAGCAGAGGATAAAGATAGAACTGGCGTTATTAGCACCACGCTCTAACCAACTGAGCTAACCGGCCGCTTGCTACGGAGCGAAATCTTTAGGATGCACAGAGCCTCGGCCAGTGCTGGCGCAAAAACTAACAAGTCCACCAACAGCATAGCCTGACAAGACTAGACCCTCTTGGTTGCTCCTTGTGGAAATTCAAAATGGATGGGGAATTAGCTCAAATGGTAGAGTGCTTGCTTAGCATGCGAGAGGTAGTGGGATCGATGCCCACATTCTCCAAAATAACACATTTTGTTGTGGATCCAAGAACGTTCCAGTTCACACTTCATGCAGCTTTGTCTAACAACAACCTACTGTCATGTAACAATGACAAGCAACTTTCATGTAACACTGATGTCACAATGTCGGATGTAAAAGAATGACATGACTAACTTTCAGAGGAGCAGTAGGCACACACAATTGATGCCCACAAACAAAGCTGTGGGAAGTTTCCTTGAAGCCAAAGCAGAGGATAAAGATAGAACTGGCGTTATTAGCACCACGCTCTAACCAACTGAGCTAACCGGCCGCTTGCTACGGAGCGACATTTTTAGGATGCACAGAGCCTCGGCCAGTGCTGGCGCAAAAACTAACAAGTCCACCAACAGCATAGCCTGACAAGACTAGACCCTCTTGGTTGCTCCTTGTGGCAAATCAACAAGGATGGGGAATTAGCTCAAATGGTAGAGTGCTTGCTTAGCATGCGAGAGGTAGTGGGATCGATGCCCACATTCTCCAAAATAACACTTTTTTGTGGATCCAAGAACGTTCCAGTTCACACTTCATGCAGCTTTGTCTAACAACCTACTGTCATGTAACAATGACAAGCAACTTTCATGTAACACTGATGTCACAATGTCGGATGTAAAAGAATGACATGACTAACTTTCAGAGGAGCAGTAGGCACACACAATTGATGCCCACAAACAAAGCTGTGGGAAGTTTCCTTGAAGCCAAAGCAGAGGATAAAGATAGAACTGGCGTTATTAGCACCACGCTCTAACCAACTGAGCTAACCGGCCGCTTGCTACGAAGCGACATTTTTAGGATGCACAGAGCCTCGGCCAGTGCTGGCGCAAAAACTAACAAGTCCACCAACAGTATAGCCTGACAAGACTAGACCCTCTTGGTTGCTCCTTGTGGCAAATCAACAAGGATGGGGAATTAGCTCAAATGGTAGAGTGCTTGCTTAGCATGCGAGAGGTAGTGGGATCGATGCCCACATTCTCCAAAATAACACTTTTTTGTGGATCCAAGAACGTTCCAGTTCACACTTCATGCAGCTTTGTCTAACAACCTACTGTCATGTAACAATGACAAGCAACTTTCATGTAACACTGATGTCACAATGTCGGATGTAAAAGAATGACATGACTAACTTTCAGAGGAGCAGTAGGCACACACAATTGATGCCCACAAACAAAGCTGTGGGAAGTTTCCTTGAAGCCAAAGCAGAGGATAAAGATAGAACTGGCGTTATTAGCACCACGCTCTAACCAACTGAGCTAACCGGCCGCTTGCTACGGAGCGAAATTTTTAGGATGCACAGAGCCTCGGCCAGTGCTGGCGCAAAAACTAACAAGTCCACCAACAGCATAGCCTGACAAGACTAGACCCTCTTGGTTGCTCCTTGTGGCAAATCAACAAGGATGGGGAATTAGCTCAAATGGTAGAGTGCTTGCTTAGCATGCGAGAGGTAGTGGGATCGATGCCCACATTCTCCAAAATAACACATTTTGTTGTGGATCCAAGAACGTTCCAGTTCACACTTCATGCAGCTTTGTCTAACAACAACCTACTGTCATGTAACAATGACAAGCAACTTTCATGTAACACTGATGTCACAATGTCGGATGTAAAAGAATGACATGACTAACTTTCAGAGGAGCAGTAGGCACACACAATTGATGCCCACAAACAAAGCTGTGGGAAGTTTCCTTGAAGCCAAAGCAGAGGATAAAGATAGAACTGGCGTTATTAGCACCACGCTCTAACCAACTGAGCTAACCGGCCGCTTGCTACGGAGCGAAATTTTTAGGATGCACAGAGCCTCGGCCAGTGCTGGCGCAAAAACTAACAAGTCCACCAACAGCATAGCCTGACAAGACTAGACCCTCTTGGTTGCTCCTTGTGGCAATTCAACAAGGATGGGGAATTAGCTCAAATGGTAGAGTGCTTGCTTAGCATGCGAGAGGTAGTGGGATCGATGCCCACATTCTCCAAAATAACACATTTTGTTGTGGATCCAAGAACGTTCCAGTTCACACTTCATGCAGCTTTGTCTAACAACAACCTACTGTCATGTAACAATGACAAGCAACTTTCATGTAACACTGATGTCACAATGTCGGATGTAAAAGAATGACATGACTAACTTTCAGAGGAGCAGTAGGCACACACAATTGATGCCCACAAACAAAGCTGTGGGAAGTTTCCTTGAAGCCAAAGCAGAGGATAAAGATAGAACTGGCGTTATTAGCACCACGCTCTAACCAACTGAGCTAACCGGCCGCTTGCTACGGAGCGAAATTTTTAGGATGCACAGAGCCTCGGCCAGTGCTGGCGCAAAAACTAACAAGTCCACCAACAGTATAGCCTGACAAGACTAGACCCTCTTGGTTGCTCCTTGTGGCAAATCAACAAGGATGGGGAATTAGCTCAAATGGTAGAGTGCTTGCTTAGCATGCGAGAGGTAGTGGGATCGATGCCCACATTCTCCAAAATAACACTTTTTTGTGGATCCAAGAACGTTCCAGTTCACACTTCATGCAGCTTTGTCTAACAACCTACTGTCATGTAACAATGACAAGCAACTTTCATGTAACACTGATGTCACAATGTCGGATGTAAAAGAATGACATGACTAACTTTCAGAGGAGCAGTAGGCACACACAATTGATGCCCACAAACAAAGCTGTGGGAAGTTTCCTTGAAGCCAAAGCAGAGGATAAAGATAGAACAACAACTAATGCCAAAACCCGGGATCGAACCAGGGACCTTTAGATCTTCAGTCTAACGCTCTCCCAACTGAGCTATTTCGGCAAGTCACTAATATTAATTATGTGGCACACTTGACCATACACATGCAAGTGACTCATGATTTTGACACTCAAAATGGACCTCATGGCCAGTACGGGGATCGAACCCACGACCTTGGCGTTATTAGCACCACGCTCTAACCAACTGAGCTAACCGGCCGCTTGCTACGAAATGAAATTTTTAGGATGCACAGAGCCTCGGCCAGTGCTGGCGCAAAAACTAACAAGTCCACCAACAGCATAGCCTGACAAGACTAGACCCTCTTGGTTGCTCCTTGTGGCAAATCAACAAGGATGGGGAATTAGCTCAAATGGTAGAGTGCTTGCTTAGCATGCGAGAGGTAGTGGGATCGATGCCCACATTCTCCAAAATAACACTTTTTTGTGGATCCAAGAACGTTCCAGTTCACACTTCATGCAGCTTTGTCTAACAACAACCTACTGTCATGTAACAATGACAAGCAACTTTCATGTAACACTGATGTCACAATGTCGGATGTAAAAGAATGACATGACTAACTTTCAGAGGAGCAGTAGGCACACACAATTGATGCCCACAAACAAAGCTGTGGGAAGTTTCCTTGAAGCCAAAGCAGAGGATAAAGATAGAACTGGCGTTATTAGCACCACGCTCTAACCAACTGAGCTAACCGGCCGCTTGCTACGGAGCGAAATTTTTAGGATGCACAGAGCCTCGGCCAGTGCTGGCGCAAAAACTAACAAGTCCACCAACAGCATAGCCTGACAAGACTAGACCCTCTTGGTTGCTCCTTGTGGCAAATCAACAAGGATGGGGAATTAG
Source organism: Salvelinus namaycush (assembly GCF_016432855.1). Taxonomy (NCBI): domain Eukaryota; kingdom Metazoa; phylum Chordata; class Actinopteri; order Salmoniformes; family Salmonidae; genus Salvelinus; species Salvelinus namaycush. The sequence goes on from NC_052333.1 coordinate 26,717,932, forward strand.
CTCAAATGGTAGAGTGCTTGCTTAGCATGCGAGAGGTAGTGGGATCGATGCCCACATTCTCCAAAATAACACTTTTTTGTGGATCCAAGAACGTTCCAGTTCACACTTCATGCAGCTTTGTCTAACAACCTACTGTCATGTAACAATGACAAGCAACTTTCATGTAACACTGATGTCACAATGTCGGATGTAAAAGAATGACATGACTAACTTTCAGAGGAGCAGTAGGCACACACAATTGATGCCCACAAACAAAGCTGTGGGAAGTTTCCTTGAAGCCAAAGCAGAGGATAAAGATAGAACTGGCGTTATTAGCACCACGCTCTAACCAACTGAGCTAACCGGCCGCTTGCTACGGAGCGAAATTTTTAGGATGCACAGAGCCTCGGCCAGTGCTGGCGCAAAAACTAACAAGTCCACCAACAGCATAGCCTGACAAGACTAGACCCTCTTGGTTGCTCCTTGTGGCAAATCAACAAGGATGGGGAATTAGCTCAAATGGTAATGGTAGAGTGCTTGCTTCAGCATGCAGAGGTGTGGGATTGTGCCACATTCTCCAAAATAACACTTTTTTGTGGATCCAAGAACGCCAGTTCACACTTCATGCAGCTTTGTCTAACAACCTACTGTCATGTACAATGACAAGCAACTTTCATGTAACACTGATGTCACAATGTCGGATGTAAAAGAATGACATGACTACACTTTCAGAGGAGCAGTAGGCACACACAATTGATGCCCACAAACAAAGCTGTGGGAAGTTTCCTTGAAGCCAAAGCAGAGGATAAAGATAGAACAACAACTAATGCCAAAACCCGGGATCGAACAGGGCCTTTAGATTCTTCAGCTAACGCTCTCCCAACTGAGCTATTTCGGCAATCACTGATATTAATTGTGTGGCACACTTGACCATACACATGCAAGTGACTCATGATTTTGACACTCAAAATGACCTCATGGCCATACGGGGATCGACCCACGACCTTGGCGTTATTAGCACCACGCTCTAACCAACTGAGCTAACCGCCGCTTGCTACAAATAAATTTTTAGGATGCACAGAGCCTCGGCCAGTGCTGGCGCAAAACTAACAATCCACCAACAGCATAGCCTGACAAGACTAGACCCTCTTGGTTGCCCCTTTGGCAATTCAACAAGGATGGGGAATTAGCTCAAATGGTAGAGTGCTTGCTTAGCATGCGAGAGTTGTGGATCGATGCCCACATTCTCCAAAATAACACTTTTTTGTGGATCCAAGACGTTCCAGTTCACACTTCATGCAGCTTTGTCTAACAACCTACTGTCATGTAACAATGACAAGCAACTTTCATGTAACACTGATGTCACAATGTCGGATGTAAAAGAATGACATGACTAACTTTCAGAGGAGCAGTAGGCACACACAATTGATGCCACAAACAAGCTGTGGGAAGTTTCCTTGAAGCAAAGCAGAGGATAAAGATAGAACGGGGCGTTATTAGCACCACGCTCTAACCAACTGAGCTAACCGCGCGCTTGCTACAAGAAATTTTTAGGATGCACAGAGCCTCGGCCAGTGCTGGCGCAAAAAACTAACAAGTCCACCAACAGCATAGCCTGACAAGACTAGACCCTCTTGGTTGCCCCTTGTGGCAAATCAACAAGGATGGGAAATTAGCTCAAATGGTAGAGTGCTTGCTTAGCATGCGAGGGGTAGTGGGATCGATGCCCACTTTCTCCAAAATAACACTTTTTTTGTGGATCCAAGAACGTTCCAGTTCACACTTCATGCAGCTTTGTCTAAACAACCTACTGTCATGTAACAATGACAAGCAACTTTCATGTAACACTGATGTCACAATGTCGGATGTAAAAGAATGACATGACTAACTTTCAGAGGAGCAGTAGGCACACACAATTGATGCCCACAAACAAAGCTGTGGGAAGTTTCCTTGAAGCCAAAGCAGAGGATAAAGATAGAACTGGCGTTATTAGCACCACGCTCTAACCAACTGAGCTAACCGGCCGCTTGCTAGGGAGCTAAATTTTTAGGATGCACAGAGCCTCGGCCAGTGCTGGCGCAAAAACTAACAAGTCCACCAACAGCATAGCCTGACAAGACTAGACCCTCTTGGTTGCTCCTTGTGGCAAATCAACAAGGATGGGGAATTAGCTCAAATGGTAGAGTGCTTGCTTGCATGCGGAGGTAGTGGGATCGATGCCCACATTCTCCAAAAATACACTTTTTTGTGGATCCAAGAACGTTCCAGTTCACACTTCATGCAGCTTTGTCTAAACAACCTACTGTCATGTAACAATGACAAGCAACTTTCATGTAACACTGATGTCACAATGTCGGATGTAAAAGAATGACATGACTACTTTCAGAGGAGCAGTAGGCACACACAATTGATGCCCACAAACAAAGCTGTGGGAAGTTTCCTTGAAGCAAAGCAGAGGATAAAGATAGAACAATAAGCGCCGATAACCTTAGTCTAGCACGCTCACTACGCATCACTGAACCACTGACACTGCAGTCTAGAGCCTAGCGCATGATCGACCAGATTGGTTATAGCAGTCTAACATGAGCTACGCTTGCTACATGAATTTTTAGATGCACAGAGCCTCGGCCAGTGCTGGCGCAAAAACTAACAAGTCCCCAACAGAATAGCCTGACAAGACTAGACCCTCTGGTTGCTCCTTGTGGCAAATCAACAAGGATGGGGAATTAGCTCAAATGGTAGATGCTTGTTTGCATGCGAGAGGTAGTGGGATCGATGCCCACATTCTCCAAAATAACACTTTTTTGTGGATCCAAGAACGTTCCAGTTCACACTTCATGCAGCTTTGTCTAACAACAACCTACTGTCATGTAACAATGACAAGCAACTTTCATGTAACACTGATGTCACAATGTCGTGTAAAAGAATGACATGACTACTTTCAGAGGAGCAGTAGGCACCACAATTGATGCCCACAACAAAGCTGTGGGAAGTTTCCTTGAAGCCAAGCAGAGGATAAAGATAGAACTTGGCGTTATTGACACCCACGCTCTAACCAACTGAGCTAACGGCCGCTTGCTACAAAGAAATTTTTAGGATGCACAGAGCCTCGGCCAGTGCTGGCGCAAAACTAACAAGTCCACCAACAGCATAGCCTGACAAGACTAGACCCTCTTGGTTGCTCCTTGTGGCAAATCACAAGGATGGGGAATTAGCTCAAATGGTAGAGTGCTTGCTTGCATGCGAGAGTGGTGGGATCGATGCCCACATTCTCCAAATAACACTTTTTTGTGGATCCAAGAACGTTCCAGTTCACACTTCATGCAGCTTTGTCTAACACAACCTACTGTCATGTAACAATGACAAGCAACTTTCATGTAACACTGATGTCACAATGTCGGATGTAAAAGATGACATGACTACTTTCAGAGGAGCAGTAGGCACACACAATTGATGCCCACAAACAAAGCTGTGGGAATTTTCCTTGAAGCCAAAGCAGAGGATAAAGATAGAACTGGCGTTATTAGCACCACGCTCTAACCAACTGAGCTAACCGGCCGCTTGCTAGGAGCAAATTTTTAGGATGCACAGAGCCTCGGCCAGTGCTGGCGCAAAAACAACAAGTCCACCAACAGCATAGCCTGACAAGACTAGACCCTCTTGGTTGCCCCTTATGGCAATTCAACAAGGATGGGGAATTAGCTCAAATGGTAGAGTGCTTGCTTAGCATGCGAGAGGTAGTGGGATCGATGCCCACATTCTCCAAAATAACACTTTTTTGTGGATCCAAGAACATTCCAGGTCACACTTCATGCAGCTTTGTCTAACAACCTACTGTCATGTAACAATGACAAGCAACTTTCATGTAACACTGATGTCACAATGTCGGATGTAAAAGAATGACATGACTAACTTTCAGAGGAGCAGTAGCACACACAATTGATGCCCACAACAAAGCTGTGGGAAGTTTCCTTGAAGCCAAGCAGAGGTAAAGATAGAACAACTGCGACGTGCTAGTCTATCACGCCAACGGCACAGCTCACGAGCACTACGAGACATACACGACGCAGTCGTCGTATGCTATAGCACCATAACACTGAGCTAACGCGTGCACGAGATTTTTAGGATGCACAGAGCCTCGCCAGTGCTGGCGCAAAACAACAAGTCCACCAACAGAATAGCCTGACAAGACTAGACCCTCTTGGTTGCTCCTTGTGGCAATCAACAAGTGGGGAATTAGCTCAAATGGTAGAGTGCTTGCTTAGCATGCGAGAGGTAGTGGGATCGATGCCCACATTCTCCAAAATAACACTTTTTTGTGGATCCAAGAACGTTCCAGTTCACACTTCATGCAGCTTTGTCTAACAACAACCTACTGTCATGTAACAATGACAAGCAACTTTCATGTAACACTGATGTCACAATGTCGGATGTAAAAGATTGACATGACTGACTTTCAGAGAGCAGTAGCACACACAATTGATGCCCACAACAAAGCTGTGGGAAGTTTCCTTGAAGCCAAGCAGAGGATAAAGATAGAACTGGCGTTATTAGCACCACGCTCTAACCAACTGAGCTAACCGCCCGCTTGCTAGGACAAATTTTTAGGATGCACAGAGCCTCGGCCAGTGCTGGCGCAAAAACTAACAAGTCCACCAACAGCATAGCCTGACAAGACTAGACCCTCTTGGTTGCTCCTTTGGCAATTCAACAAGGATGGGGAATTAGCTCAAATGTAGAGTGCTTGCTTAGCATGCGAGAGGTATTGGGATCGATGCCCACATTCTCCAAAAATAACACTTTTTTGTGGATCCAAGAACGTCCAGTTCACACTTCATGCAGCTTTGTCTAACAACCTACTGTCATGTAACAATGACAAGCAACTTTCATGTAACACTGATGTCACAATGTCGGATGTAAAAGAATGACATGACTAACTTTCAGAGGAGCAGTAGGCACACACAATTGATGCCCACAAACAAAGCTGTGGGAAGTTTCCTTGAAGCCAAAGCAGAGGAAAGATAAGAACACAACTAAGAACGATCAGAACTAGATCTAGTCTACCTGCACCTACTATCAGCATCAGAAGCACATGACTACGAGCTCAGACCTAGACTGCGTCGACACGTGCTATAGCACATCTAACCTGAGCTACGCGTTGCTACGATGAAATTTTTAGGATGCACAGAGCCTCGGCCAGTGCTGGCGCAAAACTAACAAGTCCACCAACAGATAGCCTGACAAGACTAGACCCTCTTGGTTGCTCCTTGGCAAATCACAAGGATGGGGAATTAGCTCAAATGGTAGAGTGCTTGCTTAGCATGCGAGAGGTAGTGGGATCGATGCCCACATTCTCCAAAATAACACTTTTTTGTGGATCCAAGAACGTTCCAGTTCACACTTCATGCAGCTTTGTCTAACAACCTACTGTCATGTAACAATGACAAGCACTTTCATGTAACACTGATGTCACAATGTCGGATGTAAAAGAATGACATGACTAACTTTCAGAGGAGCAGTAGGCACACACAATTGATGCCCACAAACAAAGCTGTGGGAAGTTTCCTTGAAGCCAAAGCAGAGGATAAAGATAGAACTGGCGTTATTAGCACCACGCTCTAACCAACTGAGCTAACCGGCCGCTTGCTACGGAGCGACATTTTTAGGATGCACAGAGCCTCGGCCAGTGCTGGCGCAAAAACTAACAAGTCCACCAACAGCATAGCCTGACAAGACTAGACCCTCTTGGTTGCCCTTTATGGCAATTCAACAGGATGGGGAATTAGCTCAAATGGTAGAGTGCTTGCTTAGCAGCGAGAGGTAGTGGGATCGATGCCACATTCTCCAAAATAACACTTTTTTGTGGATCCAAGAACGTTCCAGTTCACACTTCATGCAGCTTTGTCTAACAACCTACTGTCATGTAACAATGACAAGCAACTTTCATGTAACACTGATGTCACAATGTCGATGTAAAAGAATGACATGACTAACTTTCAGAGGAGCAGTAGTCACACAATTGATGCCCACAAACAAAGCTGTGGGAAGTTTCCTTGAAGCCAAAGCAGAGGATAAAGATAGAACTGGCGTTATTAGCACCACGCTCTAACCAACTGAGCTAACCGGCCGCTTGCTACGGAGCGAAATTTTTAGATGCACAGAGCCTCGGCCAGTGCTGGCGCAAAACTAACAAGTCCACCAACAGCATAGCCTGACAAGACTAGACCCTCTTGGTTGCTCCTTGTGGCAAATCAACAAGGATGGGGAATTAGCTCAAATGGTAGAGTGCTTGCTTAGCATGCGAGAGTAGTGGGATCGATGCCCACATTCTCCAAAAATACACTTTTTTGTGGATCCAAGAACGTTCCAGTCACACTTCATGCAGCTTTGTCTAACAACCTACTGTCATGTAACAATGACAAGCAACTTTCATGTAACACTGATGTCACAATGTCGGATGTAAAAGAATGACATGACTAACTTTCAGAGGAGCAGTAGGCACACACAATTGATGCCCACAAACAAAGCTGTGGGAAGTTTCCTTGAAGCCAAAGCAGAGGTTAAGATAGAACAAACTAGCGACGTAGACTAGATCTAGTCACCTCACTGGCTACGCATCAACACATGACTCAGCAGTGACTAGAACCAGCTGCATCATCGCTTGGCGTATTAGCACACGCTCTAACACTGAGCTAACGCGCTTGCAATGAAATTTTTAGGATGCACAGAGCCTCGGCCAGTGCTGGCCAAAACTAACAAGTCCACCAACAGATAGCCTGACAAGACTAGACCCTCTTGGTTGCTCCTTGTGGCAATAAACAAGGATGGGGAATTAGCTCAAATGGTAGAGTGCTTGCTTACATGCGAGAGGTAGTGGGATCGATGCCCACATTCTCCAAAATAACACTTTTTTTGTGGATCCAAGAACGTTCCAGTTCACACTTCATGCAGCTTTGTCTAACAACCTACTGTCATGTAACAATGACAAGCAACTTTCATGTAACACTGATGTCACAATGTCGGATGTAAAGAATGACATGACTAACTTTCAGAGGAGCAGTAGGCACACACAATTGATGCCCACAAACAAAGCTGTGGGAAGTTTCCTTGAAGCAAAGCAGAGGATAAAGATAGAACTGGCGTTATTAGCACCACAGCTCTAACCAACTGAGCTAACGGCGCCGCTTGCTACGGAGCGAATTTTTAGGATGCACAGAGCCTCGGCCAGTGCTGCGCAAAAACTAACAGATCCACCAACAGCATAGCCTGACAAGACTAGACCCTCTTGGTTGCTCCTTGGCAATTCAACAAGGATGGGGAATTAGCTCAATTGAGTGCTTGCTTAGCATGCGAGAGGTAGTGGGATCAATGCCCACATTCTCCAAATAACACTTTTTTTGTGGATCCAAGAACGTTCCAGTTCACACTTCATGCAGCTTTGTCTAACAACCTACTGTCATGTAACAATGACAAGCAACTTTCATGTAACACTGATGTCACAATGTCGGATGTAAAAGAATGACATGACTAACTTTCAGAGGAGCATAGGCACACACATTGATGCCCACAAACAAAGCTGTGGGAAGTTTCCTTGAAGCCAAAGCAGAGGATAAGAATAGAACTGGCGTTATTAGCACCACGCTCTAACCAACTGAGCTAACCGGCCGCTTGCTAACGAAATGAATTTTTAGGATGCACAGAGCCTCGGCCAGTGCTGGCGCAAAACTAACAAGTCCACCAACAGCATAGCCTGACAAGACTAGACCCTCTTGGTTGCTCCTTGTGGCAAATCAACAAGGATGGGGAATTAGCTCAAATGGTAGAGTGCTTGCTTAGCATGCGAGAGGTAGTGGGATCGATGCCCACATTCTCCAAAAATTTTTGGGGTGGATCCAAGAACGCTCCAGTTCACACTTCATGCAGCTTTGTCTAACAACCTACTGTCATGTAACAATGACAAGCAACTTTCATGTAACACTGATGTCACAATGTCGGATGTAAAAGAATGACATGACTACTTTCAGAGAGCAGTAGGCACACACATTGATGCCCACAAACAAAGCTGTGGGAAGTTTCCTTGAAGCCAAAGCAGAGGATAAAGATAGAACTGGCGTTATTAGCACCACGCTCTAACCAACTGGCTAACCGCCCGCTTGCTACGAAGAAATTTTTAGGATGCACAGAGCCTCGGCCAGTGCTGGCGCAAAAACTAACAAGTCCACCAACAGCATAGCCTGACAAGACTAGACCCTCTTGGTTGCTCCTTGTGGCAAATCACAAGGATGGGAATTAGCTCAAATGGTAGAGTGCTTGCTTAGCATGCGAGAGGTAGTGGATCGATGCCCACATTCTCCAAATAACACTTTTTTGTGGATCCAAGAACGTTCCATTTCACACTTCATGCAGCTTTGTCTAACAACCTACTGTCATGTAACAATGACAAGCAACTTTCATGTAACACTGATGTCACAATGTCGGATGTAAAAGAATGACATGACTAACTTTCAGAGGAGCAGTAGGCACACACAATTGATGCCCACAAACAAAGCTGTGGGAAGTTTCCTTGAAGCCAAAGCAGAGGATAAAGATAGAACTGGCGTTATTAGCACCACGCTCTAACCAACTGAGCTAACCGGCCGCTTGCTACGGAGCGAAATTTTTAGGATGCACAGAGCCTCGGCAGTGCTGGCGCAAAAACTAACAAGTCCACCAACAGCATAGCCTGACAAGACTACCCTCTTGGTTGCCCCTTTGGCAATCAAACAAGGATGGGGAATTAGCTCAAATGGTAGAGTGCTTGCTTACATGCGAGAGGTAGTGGGATCATGCCCACATTCTCAAAAATAACACTTTTTTGTGATCCAAGAACGTTCCAGTTCACACTTCATGCAGCTTTGTCTAACAACCTACTGTCATGTAACAATGACAAGCAACTTTCATGTAACACTGATGTCACAATGTCGGATGTAAAAGAATGACATGACTAACTTTCAGAGGAGCAGTAGGCACACACAATTGATGCCCCAAACAAAGCTGTGGGAAGTTTCCTTGAAGCCAAAGCAGAGGTAAAGATAACAACAACTAATGCAAACCGATCGAACAGACTTAGTCTATCTACGCTCTAACTGAGCTACAGCATCATGATAGGCACACTGACTACCGCAGTGACTCAGACCAAGCCTGCAGTACGGATCAACGCTGCGTAAGCACACGCTAACATGACTACGCCTTGCTACAAAATTTTTAGGATGCACAGAGCCTCGGCCAGTGCTGGCGCAAAAACTAACAAGTCCACCAACAGCATAGCCTGACAAGACTAGACCCTCTTGGTTGCTCCTTGGCAATTCAACAAGGATGGGGAATTAGCTCAAATGTAGAGTGCTTGCTTAGCATGCGAGAGGTAGTGGGATCAATGCCCACGTTCTCCAAAATAACACTTTTTTGTGGATCCAAGAACGTTCCAGTTCACACTTCATGCAGCTTTGTCTAACACACCTACTGTCATGTAACAATGACAAGCAACTTTCATGTAACACTGATGTCACAATGTCGGATGTAAAAGAATGACATGACTTACTTTCAGAGGAGCAGGTAGGCACACACAATTGATGCCCACAAACAAAGCTGTGGGAAGTTTCCTTGAAGCCAAAGCAGAGGATAAAGATAGAACTGGCGTTATTAGCACCACGCTCTAACCAACTGAGCTAACCGGCCGCTTGCTACGAGAAATTTTTAGGATGCACAGAGCCTCGGCCGTGCTGGCGCAAAACTAACAAGTCCACCAACAGTCTAGCCTGACAAGACTAGACCTCTTGGTTGCTCCTTGTGGCAAATCAACAAGGATGGGGAATTAGCTCAAATGGTAGAGTGCTTGCTTAGCAGTGCGAGAGGTATTGGGATCGATGCCCACATTCTCCAAATAACACTTTTTTGTGGATCCAAGAACGTTCCAGTTCACACTTCATGCAGCTTTGTCTAACAACCTACTGTCATGTAACAATGACAAGCAACTTTCATGTAACACTGATGTCACAATGTCGGATGTAAAAGAATGACATGACTAACTTTCAGAGCAGCAGCACACACAATTGATGCCCACAAAAGCTGTGGGAAGTTTCCTTGAAGCCAAAGCAGAGGATAAAGATAGAAACTGGCGTTATTAGCACCACGCTCTAACCAACTGAGTAACCGGCCGCTTGCTACGAGCAATTTTTTAGGATGCACAGAGCCTCGGCCAGTGCTGGCGCAAAAACTAACAAGTCCACCAACAGATAGCCTGACAAGACTAGACCCTCTTGGTTGCTCCTTGTGGCAAATCAACAAGGATGGGGAATTAGCTCAAATGTAGAGTGCTTGCTTACATGCGAGAGGTAGTGGGATCGATGCCCACATTCTCCAAAATAACACTTTTTTGTGGATCCAAGAACGTTCCAGTTCACACTTCATGCAGCTTTGTCTAACAACCTACTGTCATGTAACAATGACAAGCAACTTTCATGTAACACTGATGTCACAATGTCGGATGTAAAAGAATGACATGACTAACTTTCAGAGGAGCAGTAGGCACACACAATTGATGCCCACAAACAAAGCTGTGGGAAGTTTCCTTGAAGCCAAAGCAGAGATAAAGATAGAACTGGCGTTATTAGCACCACGCTCTAACCAACTGAGCTAACCGCCGCTTGCTACGGAGCAATTTTTTAGGATGCACAGAGCCTCGCAAGTGCTGGCGCAAAAACTAACAAGTCCACCAACAGCATAGCCTGACAAGACTAACCCTCTTGGTTGCCCCTTGTGGCAATTCACAAGGATGGGGAATTAGCTCAAATGGTAGAGTGCTTGCTTAGCATGCGAGAGGTAGTGGATCTGCCCACTTTCTCCAAAATAACACTTTTTTGTGATCCAAGAACGTTCCAGTCACACTTCATGCAGCTTTGTCTAACAACCTACTGTCATGTAACAATGACAAGCACCTTTCATGTAACACTGATGTCACAATGTCGGATGTAAAAGAATGACATGACTAACTTTCAGAGGAGCAGTAGCACACACAATTGATGCCCACAAACAAGCTGTGGGAAGTTTCCTTGAAGCAAAGCAGAGGAAAAGATAGAACAACACTAAGCGACCGGATGAACAGACCTTAGTCTAGTCAACGCTCCACACTGAGCTACGCTCAAGAATCACACTGACATACCGCAGACTCAGATACCAGGACTCAGCAGTCGATCAACAGACTGCTATAGCACATAACATGAGCTACGCTTGCACAATGATTTTTAGGATGCACAGAGCCTCGGCCAGTGCTGGCGCAAAAACTAACAAGTCCACCAACAGATAGCCTGACAAGACTAGACCCTCTTGGTTGCTCCTTGTGGCAAATCACAGGATGGGGAATTAGCTCAAATGGTAGAGTGCTTGCTTAGCATGCGAGAGGTAGTGGATCGATGCCCACATTCTCCAAATAACACTTTTTTTGTGGATCCAAGAACGTTCCAGTTCACACTTCATGCAGCTTTGTCTAACAACCTACTGTCATGTAACAATGACAAGCAACTTTCATGTAACACTGATGTCACAATGTCGATGTAAAAGAATGACATGACTAACTTTCAGAGGAGCAGTAGGCACACACAATTGATGCCCACAAACAAGCTGTGGGAAGTTTCCTTGAAGCCAAACAGAGGATAAAGATGAACTGGCGTTATTAGCACCACGCTCTAACCAACTGAGCTAACCGGCCGCTTGCTACGAGAAATTTTTAGGATGCACAGAGCCTCGGCCAGTGCTGGCGCAAAAACTAACAAGTCCACCAACAGATAGCCTGACAAACTAGACCCTCTTGGTTGCTCCTTGTGGCAAATCAACAAGGATGGGGAATTAGCTCAAATGGTAGAGTGCTTGCTTAGCATGCGAGAGGTAGTTGGATCGATGCCCACATTCTCCAAAATAACACTTTTTTGTGGATCCAAGAACGTTCCAGTTCACACTTCATGCAGCTTTGTCTAACAACCTACTGTCATGTAACAATGACAAGCAACTTTCATGTAACACTGATGTCACAATGTCGGATGTAAAAGAATGACATGACTAACTTTCAAGGAGCAGTAGCACACACAATTGATGCCCACAAACAAAGCTGTGGGAAGTTTCCTTGAAGCCAAAGCAGAGGATAAAGATAGAACTGGCGTTATTAGCACCACGCTCTAACCAACTGAGCTAACCGGCCGCTTGCTACGGAGCGAAATTTTTAGGATGCACAGAGCCTCGGCAAGTGCTGGCGCAAAAACTAACAAGTCCACCAACAGCATAGCCTGACAAGACTATACCCTCTTGGTTGCCCCTTATGGCAATTCAACAAGGATGGGGAATTAGCTCAAATGGTAAGTGTGCTTGTAGCATGCGAGAGGTAGTGGGATCATGCCCACATTCTCCAAATAACACTTTTTTGTGATCCAAGAACGTCCAGTTCACACTTCTGCAGCTTTGTCTAACAACCTACTGTCATGTAACAATGCAAGCAACTTTCATGTAACACTGATGTCACAATGTCGGATTAAAAGAATGACATGACTAACTTTCAGAGGAGCAGTAGGCACACACAATTGATGCCACAAACAAAGCTGTGGGAAGTTTCCTTGAAGCCAAAGCAGAGTAAAGATAGAACAACAACTATGCAACCCGGATCGAACCATGACCTTAGATCTAGTCTAACGCTCTCCAACTGACTTCAGCAATCACTGATAAAGGCACACTGACCAACACTGCAAGTGACTCAGATTGCACTAAAGACTAGCCAGTACGGATCAAAGACTTGGCGTTTTAGCACCACGCTCTAACCAACTGAGCTAACCGGCCGCTTGCTACAAATGAAATTTTAGGATGCACAGAGCCTCGGCCAGTGCTGCGCAAAAAACTAACAGTCCACCAACAGCATAGCCTGACAGACTAGACCCTCTTGGTTGCTCCTTGGCAATTCAACAAGGATGGGGAATTAGCTCAAATGTAGAGTGCTTGCTTAGCATGCGAGAGGTAGTGGATCGATGCCCACTTCTCCAAATAACACTTTTTTTGTGGATCCAAGAACGTTCCAGTCACACTTCATGCAGCTTTGTCTAACAACCTACTGTCATGTAACAATGACAAGCAACTTTCATGTAACACTGATGTCACAATGTCGGATGTAAAAGAATGACATGACTAACTTTCAGAGGAGCAGTAGCACACACAATTGATGCCACAAAACAAAGCTGTGGGAAGTTCCTTGAAGCCAAAGCAGAGGATAAAGATAGAACTGGCGTTATTAGCACCACGCTCTAACCAACTGAGCTAACCGGCCGCTTGCTACGAACGAAATTTTAGGATGCACAGAGCCTCGGCCAGTGCTGGCGCAAAAACTAAAGTCCACCAACAGATAGCCTGACAAGACTAGACCCTCTTGGTTGCTCCTTGTGGAAAATCACAAGGATGGGGAATTAGCTCAAATGGTAGAGTGCTTGCTTACATGCGAGAGGTAGTGGGATCGATGCCACACTTCTCCAAAATAACACTTTTTTGTGGATCCAAGAACGTTCCGTTCACACTTCATGCAGCTTTGTCTAACAACCTACTGTCATGTAACAATGACAAGCAACTTTCATGTAACACTGATGTCACAATGTCGGATGTAAAAGAGACATGACTAACTTTCAGAGAGCAGTAGGCACACACAATTGATGCCCACAAACAAAGCTGTGGGAAGTTTCCTTGAAGCCAAAGCAGAGGATAAAGATAGAACTGGCGTTATTAGCACCACGCTCTAACCAACTGAGCTAACCGGCCGCTTGCTACGAAAGAAATTTTTAGGATGCACAGAGCCTCGGCCAGTGCTGGCGCAAAAAACTAACAAGTCCACCAACAGATAGCCTGACAAGACTAGACCCTCTTGGTTGCTCCTTGTGGCAAATCAACAAGGATGGGGAATTAGCTCAAATGTTAGAGTGCTTGCTTAGCATGCGAGAGGTAGTGGGATCGATGCCCACATTCTCCAAAAAACTTTTTTGTGGATCCAAGAACGTTCCAGTTCACACTTCTATGCAGCTTTGTCTAACAACCTACTGTCATGTAACAATGACAAGCAACTTTCATGTAACACTGATGTCACAATGTCGGATGTAAAAGAATGACATGACTAACTTTCAGAGGAGCAGTAGGCACACACAATTGATGCCCACAAACAAAGCTGTGGGAAGTTTCCTTGAAGCCAAAGCAGAGGATAAAGATAGAACTGGCGTTATTAGCACAACGCTCTAACCAACTGAGCTAACCGGCCGCTTGCTACGGAGCGAAATTTTTAGGATGCACAGAGCCTCGGCCAGTGCTGGCGCAAAAACTAACAAGTCCACCAACAGCATAGCCTGACAAGACTAACCCTCTTGGTTGCCCCTTTGGCAATTCAACAAGGATGGGGAATTAGCTCAAATGGTAGAGTGCTTGCTTAGCATGCGAGAGGTAGTGGGATCATGCCCACTTTCTCCAAAATAACACTTTTTTGTGATCCAAGAACGTTCCAGTCACACTTCATGCAGCTTTGTCTAACAACCTACTGTCATGTAACAATGACAACAACTTTCATGTAACACTGATGTCACAATGTCGGATGTAAAAGAATGACATGACTAACTTTCAGAGGAGCAGTAGGCACACAATTGATGCCCACAAACAAAGCTGTGGAAGTTTCCTTGAAGCCAAAGCAGAGGTAAAGATAGAACAACAACTAATGCAACGGATCGAACACTTGATCTAGTCAACGCTACTGAGCTATTCGCATCAAGGCACACTGACATACACATGCAAGTGACTCAGAGACACCAAGACCTAGCAGTACGGATCAACAGACTGGCGTTATTAGCACCACGCTCTAACCAACTGAGCTAACCGGCCGCTTGCTACAAATGAATTTTTAGGATGCACAGAGCCTCGGCCATTGCTGGCCAAAAACTAACAATTCCCCCAACAGATAGCCTGACAAGACTAGACCCTCTTGGTTGCTCCTTGTGGCAAATCAACAAGGATGGGGAATTAGCTCAAATGGTAGAGTGCTTGCTTAGCATGCGAGAGGTAGTGGGATCGATGCCCACATTCTCCAAATAACACTTTTTTGTGGATCCAGAACGTTCCAGTTCACACTTCATGCAGCTTTGTCTAACAACCTACTGTCATGTAACAATGACAAGCAACTTTCATGTAACACTGATGTCACAATGTCGGTGTAAAAGAATGACATGACTAACTTTCAGAGGAGCAGTAGGCACACACAATTGATGCCCACAAACAAAGCTGTGGGAAGTTTCCTTGAAGCCAAAGCAGAGGATAAGGATAGAACTGGCGTTATTAGCACCACGCTCTAACCAACTGAGCTAACGGGCCGCTTGCTACGGAGCGAAATTTTTAGGATGCACAGAGCCTCGGCCAGTGCTGGCGCAAAAAACTAACATTCCACCAACAGCATAGCCTGACAAGACTAGACCTCTTGGTTGCTCCTTGGCAATTCAACAAGGATGGGAATAGCTCAAATGTTAGAGTGCTTGCTTAGCATGCGAGAGTAGTGGGATCAATGCCCACTTCTCCAAAATAACACTTTTTTTTGGATCCAAGAACGTTCCAGTCACACTTCATGCAGCTTTGTCTAACAACCTACTGTCATGTAACAATGACAAGCAACTTTCATGTAACACTGATGTCACAATGTCGGATGTAAAAGAATGACATGACTAACTTTCAGAGGAGCAGTAGGCACACACAATTGATGCCCACAAACAAAGCTGTGGGAAGTTTCCTTGAAGCCAAAGTAATTGGATAAAGATAAAACTGGCGTTATTAGCACCACGCTCTAACCAACTGAGCTAACCGGCCGCTTGCTAACGGAGCAAATTTTTAGGATGCACAGAGCCTCGGCCAGTGCTGGCGCAAAACTAACAAGTCCACCAACAGCATAGCCTGACAAGACTACCCTCTTGGTTGCCCCTTTGGCAATTCAACAAGGATGGGGAATTAGCTCAAATGGTAGAGTGCTTGCTTAGCATGCGAGAGGTAGTGGGATCATGTCCCACTTTCTCCAAAATAACACTTTTTTGTGGATCCAAGAACGTTCCTCACACTTCATGCAGCTTTGTCTAACAACCTACTGTCATGTAACAATGACAAGCAACTTTCATGTAACACTGATGTCACAATGTCGGATGTAAAAGAATGCATGACTAACTTTCAGAGGAGCATAGGCACACACAATTGATGCCACAAAACAAAGCTGTGGGAAGTTTCCTTGAAGCCAAGCAGAGGTTAAGATAGAACAACAACTAGCGAACCGTCGACAGACTTATAGCACGCTACTGAGCTCAGCTCATGATGGCACATGACTACGCAAGTACCAGATGACCTAAGGACCTAGCCAGTCGTCAGCTGCTATTAGCACAGCTCTAACAACTGAGCTAACGCCGCTTGCTACAATGAATTTTAGGATGCACAGAGCCTCGGCCAGTGCTGGCGCAAAAACTAACAAGTCCACCAACAGATAGCCTGACAAGACTAGACCCTCTTGGTTGCTCCTTGTGGCAAATCAACAAGGATGGGGAATTAGCTCAAATGGTAGAGTGCTGCTTAGCATGCGAGAGGTAGTGGGATCGATGCCCACATTCTCCAAATAACACTTTTTTGTGGATCCAAGAACGTTCCAGTTCACACTTCATGCAGCTTTGTCTAACAACCTACTGTCATGTAACAATGACAAGCAACTTCATGTAACACTGATGTCACAATGTCGGATGTAAAAGAATGACATGACTAACTTTCAGAGGCAGTAGGCACACACAATTGATGCCCACAACAAAGCTGTGGGAAGTTTCCTTGAAGCCAAAGCAGAGGATAAAGATAGAACTGGCGTTATTAGCACCACGCTCTAACCAACTGAGCTAACGGGCCGCTTGCTACGGAGCGAAATTTTTAGGATGCACAGAGCCTCGGCCAGTGCTGGCGCAAAAACTAACAAGTCCACCAACAGCATAGCCTGACAAGACTAGACCCTCTTGGTTGCCCCTGGCATTCAACAAGGATGGGGAATTAGCTCAAATGTAGAGTGCTTGCTTAGCATGCGAGAGGTAGTGGGATCAATGCCCACTTCTCCAAAATACACTTTTTTTGTGGATCCAAGAACGTTCCGGTCACACTTCATGCAGCTTTGTCTAACAACCTACTGTCATGTAACAATGACAAGCAACTTTCATGTAACACTGATGTCACAATGTCGGATGTAAAAGAATGACATGACTAACTTTCAGAGGAGCAGTAGGCACACACAATTGATGCCCACAAACAAAGCTGTGGGAAGTTTCCTTGAAGCCAAAGCAGAGGATAAAGATAGAACTGGCGTTATTAGCACCACGCTCTAACCAACTGAGCTAACCGGCCGCTTGCTACGAGCGAAATTTTAGGATGCACAGAGCCTCGGCATGCTGGCGCAAAAACTAACAGTCCACCAACAGCATAGCCTGACAAACTACCCCTCTTGGTTGCCCCTTTGGCAATTCAACAAGGATGGGGAATTAGCTCAAATGGTAGAGTGCTTGCTTAGCATGCGAGAGGTAGTGGGATCGATGCCCACTTTCTCCAAAATAACACTTTTTTGTGATCCAAGAACGTTCCAGTCACACTTCATGCAGCTTTGTCTAACAACCTACTGTCATGAACAATGACAGCAACTTTCATGTAACCTGATGTCACAATGTCGGATGTAAAAGAATGACATGACTAACTTTCAGAGGAGCAGTAGGCACACACAATTGATGCCCACAAACAAAGCTGTGGGAAGTTTCCTTGAAGCCAAGCAGAGGTTAAAGATAGAACAACACTAATGCGAAACCCAGATCGAACCAGGGACCTTAGATCTTAGTCTAACGCTCTCCCAACTGAGCTATTCAGCAATCACTGATATTAATTGTGTGGCACACATGACATACACATGCAGTGACTCATGATTTTGACAACTCAAAATGGACCTCATGGCCAGACGGATCAAACAACTTGGCGTTATTAGCACCACGCTCAAACCACTAGCTAACCGCCGCTTGCTACAATGAAATTTTTAGGATCACAAGCCTCGGCCAGTGCTGGCGCAAAAACTAACAGTCCACCAACAGATAGCCTGACAAGACTAGACCTCTTGGTTGCTCCTTGTGGAAATCAACAAGGATGGGGAATTAGCTCAATGGTAGAGTGCTTGCTTAGCATGCGAGAGGTAGTGGGATCGATGCCCACATTCTCCAAAATACACTTTTTTGTGGATCCAAGAACGTTCCAGTTCACACTTCATGCAGCTTTGTCTACAACCTACTGTCATGTAACAATGACAAGCAACTTTCATGTAACACTGATGTCACAATGTCGGATGTAAAAGAATGACATGACTAACTTTCAGAGGAGCAGTAGGCACACCCAATTGATGCCCACAAACAAAGCTGTGGGAAGTTTCCTTGAAGCCAAAGCAGAGGATAAAGATAGAACTGGCGTTATTAGCACCACGCTCTAACCAACTGAGCTAACCGGCCGCTTGCTACGGAGCAAATTTTTAGGATGCACAGAGCCTCGGCAGTGCTGGCGCAAAAACTACAAGTCCACCAACAGCATAGCCTGACAAGACTAGACCCTCTTGGTTGCCCCTTGGCAAATCAACAAGGATGGGGAATTAGCTCAAATGTTAGAGTGCTTGCTTAGCATGCGAGAGTTAGTGGGATCGATGCCCACTTCTCCAAAATAACACTTTTTTTGTGGATCCAAGAACGTTCCAGTCCACACTTCATGCAGCTTTGTCTAACAACCTACTGTCATGTAACAATGACAAGCAACTTTCATGTAACACTGATGTCACAATGTCGGATGTAAAAGAATGACATGACTAACTTTCAGAGGAGCAGTAGGCACACACAATTGATGCCCACAAACAAAGTGTGGGAAGTTTCCTTGAAGCCAAAGCAGAGGATAAAGTAGAACTGGCGTTATTAGCACACGCTCTAACCAACTGAGCTAACCGGCCGCTTGCTACGAAAGAATTTTTAGGATGCACAGAGCCTCGGCCAGTGCTGGCGCAAAAACTAACAAGTCCACCAACAGATAGCCTGACAAGACTAGACCCTCTTGGTTGCTCCTTGTGGCAAATCAACAAGGATGGGGAATTAGCTCAAATGGTAGAGTGCTTGCTTAGCATGCGAGAGGTAGTGGGATCGATGCCCACATTCTCCAAAATAACACTTTTTTGTGATCCAAGAACGTTCCAGTTCACACTTCATGCAGCTTTGTCTAACAACCTACTGTATTGTTACATGACAGTAGGTTGTTTAGACAAAGCTGCATGAAGTGTGAACTGGAACGTTCTTGGATCCACAAAAAAGTGTTTTTTGGAGAATGTGGCATCGATCCCACTACCTCTCGCATGCAAGCAAGCACTCTACCATTTGAGCTAATTCCCCATCCTTGTTGATTTGCCACAAGGAGCAACCAAGAGGGTCTAGTCTTGTCAGGCTATTGTTGGTGGACTTGTTAGTTTTTGCGCCAGCACTGGCCGAGGCTCTGTGCATCCTAAAAATTTCTTCGTAGCAAGCGGCCGGTTAGCTCAGTTGGTTAGAGCGTGGTGCTAATAACGCCAGTTCTATCTTTATCCTCTGCTTTGCCTACAAGGAAACTTCGCACAGCTTTTTTTGTGGGCATCAATTGTGTGTGCCTACTGCTCCTCTGAAAGTTAGTCATGTCATTCTTTTACATCCGACATTGTGACATCAGTGTTACATGAAAGTTGCTTGTCATTGTTACATGACAGTAGGTTGTTAGACAAAGCTGCATGAAGTGTGACCTGGAACGTTCTTGGATCCACAAAAAAGTGTTATTTTGGAGAAGTGGGCTATCGATCCCACTACCTCTCGCATGCAAGCAAGCACTCTACATTTGAGCTAATTCCCTCCTTGTTGATTGCCAAGGGGCAACCAAGAGGGTCCTAGTCTTGTCAGGCTATGCTGTTGTGGACTTGTTAGTTTTTGCGCCAGCACTGGCCGAGGCTCTGTGCATCCTAAAAATTTCGCTCCGTAGCAAGCGGCCGTTAGCTCAGTTGGTTAGAGCGTGTGTGCTAAAACGCCAGTTCTATCTTTATCCTCTGCTTTGGCTTCAAGGAAACTTCCCACAGCTTTGTTTGTGGGCATCAATTGTGTGTGCCTACTGCCTCCTCTGAAAGTTAGTCATGTCATTCTTTTACATCCGACATTGTGACATCAGTGTTACATGAAAGTTGCTTGTCATTGTTACATGACAGTAGGTTGTTAGACAAAGCTGCATGAAGTGTGAACTGGAACGTTCTTGGATCCACAAAAAAGTGTTATTTTGGAGAATGTGGGCATCGATCCCACTACCTCTCGCATGCTAAGCAAGCACTCTACCATTTGAGCTAATTCCCCATCCTTGTTGATTTGCCACAAGGAGCAACCAAGAGGGTCTAGTCTTGTCAGGCTATGCTGTTGGTGGACTTGTTAGTTTTTGCGCCAGCACTGGCCGAGGCTCTGTGCATCCTAAAAATTTCATTTTCTAGCAAGCGGCCGGTTAGCTCAGTTGGTTAGAGCGTGGTGCTAATAACGCCAGTGTGGTTGATCCCGTACTGCATGAGTATTTGAGTGTCATCATGAGTCATGCATGTGTTGTCATGTGCCAAATTTAGTGATTGCTGAATCTCATGAGGCTGATAAGATCTAAGTCTGTTCTCCGTGGCATTATTGTGTCTATCTACTCTGCTTTGGCTTCAAGGACTTCCACAGCTTTTTTGTGGCATCAATTGTGTGTGCCTACTGCTCCTCTGAAAGTTAGTCATGTCATTCTTTTACATCCGACATTGTGACATCAGTGTTACATGAAAGTTGCTTGTCATTGTTACATGACAGTAGGTTGTTAGACAAAGCTGCATGAAGTGTGACCTGGAACGTTCTTGGATCACAAAAAAGTGTTATTTTGGAGAAGTGGGCATGATCCCACTACCTCTCGCATGCTAAGCACACACTCTACCATTTGAGCTAATTCCCCATCCTTGTTGATTGGCCACAAGGAGCAACCAAGAGGGTCTAGTCTTGTCAGGCTATGCTGTTGGGGACTTGTTAGTTTTTGCGCCAGCACTGGCCGAGGCTCTGTGCATCCTAAAAATTTCGCTCCTAGCAAGCGGCCGGTTAGCTCAGTTGGTTAGAGCGTGGTGCTAATAACGCCAGTTCTATCTTTATCCTCTGCTTTGGCTTCAAGGAAACTTCCCACAGCTTTGTTTGTGGGCATCAATTGTGTGTGCCTACTGCTCCTCTGAAAGTTAGTCATGTCATTCTTTTACATCCGACATTGTGACATCAGTGTTACATGAAAGTTGCTTGTCATTGTTACATGACAGTAGGTTGTTAGACAAAGCTGCATGAAGTGTGAACTGGAACGTTCTTGGATCCAAAAAAAAAGTGTTATTTTGGAAAGTGGGCATCGATCCCACTACCTCTCGCATGCTAAGCAAGCACTCTACCATTTGAGCTAATTCCCATCCTTGTTGAATTTGCCACAGGGAGCAACCAAGAGGGTCTAGTCTTGTCAGGCTATGCTGTTGGTGGACTTGTTAGTTTTTGCGCCAGCACTGGCGAGGCTCTGTGCATCCTAAAAATTTCGCTCCGTAGCAAGCGGCCGTTAGCTCAGTTGGTTAGAGCGTGGTGCTAATAACGCCAGTTCTATCTTTATCCTCTGCTTTGGCTTCAAGGAACCTTCCCACAGCTTTGTTTGTGGGCATCAATGTGTGTTGCCTACTGCTCCTCTGAAAGTTAGTCATGTCATTCTTTTACATCCGACATTGTGACATCAGTGTTACATGAAAGTTGCTTGTCATTGTTACATGACAGTAGGTTGTTGACAAAGCTGCATGAAGTGTGAACTGGAACGTTCTTGGATCCACAAAAAGTGTTATTTTGGAGAATGTGGGCATCGATCCCACTACCTCTCGCATGCTAAGCAAGCACTCTACCATTTGAGCTAATTCCCCATCCTTGTTGATTTGCCACAAGGAGCAACCAAGAGGGTCTAGTCTTGTCAGGCTATGCTGTTGGTGGACTTGTTAGTTTTTGCGCCAGCACTGGCCGAGGCTCTGTGCATCCTAAAAATTTCATTTCGTAGCAAGCGGCCGGTTAGCTCAGTTGGTTAGAGCGTGGTGCTAATAACGCCAGTCGTTTATCCCTACTGCCATTCATTTATGTCTCTGTCTGCTGTTTGGTCATTCAACATCGTGAATGCATGCTGTGACCTTAGCTGAAGATCTAGTCCTGTTGATCTGTGATAGGGCTATCTACTGCTTGCTTCAGCTTCAGCTTTGTTTGTGGGCATCAATGTGTGTCCTACTGCTCCTCTGAAAGTTAGTCATGTCATTCTTTTACATCCGACATTGTGACATCAGGTTACATGAAAGTTGCTTGTCATTGTTACATGACAGTAGTTGTTAGACAAAGCTGCATGAAGTGTGACTGGAACGTTCTTGGATCACAAAAAAGTGTTATTTTGGAGAATGGGCATGATCCCACTACCTCTCGCATGCTAAGCAAGCACTCTACATTTGAGCTAATTCCCCATCCTTGTTGATTGCCAAAGGGCAACCAAGAGGGTCTAGTCTTGTCAGGCTATGCTGTTGGTGGACTTGTTAGTTTTTGGCGCCAGCACTGGCCGAGGCTCTGTGCATCCTAAAAATTTCGCTCCGTAGCAAGCGGCCGGTTAGCTCAGTTGTTTAGAGCGTGGTGCTAATAACGCCAGTTCTATCTTTATCCTCTGCTTTGGCTTCAAGGAAACTTCCCACAGCTTTGTTTGTGGGCATCAATTGTGTGTGCCTACTGCTCCTCTGAAAGTTAGTCATGTCATTCTTTTACATCCGACATTGTGACATCAGTGTTACATGAAAGTTGCTTGTCATTGTTACATGACAGTAGGTTGTTAGACAAAGCTGCATGAAGTGTGAACTGGAACGTTCTTGGATCCACAAAAAAGTGTTATTTTGGAGAATGTGGCATCGATCCCACTACCTCTCGCATGCTAAGCAAGCACTCTACATTTGAGCTAATTCCCCATCCTTGTTGATTTGCCACAAGGGGCAACCAAGAGGGTCTAGTCTTGTCAGGCTATGCTGTTGGTGGACTTGTTAGTTTTTGCGCCAGCACTGGCCGAGGCTCTGTGCATCCTAAAAATTTCGCTCCGTAGCAAGCGGCCGGTTAGCTCAGTTGGTTAGAGCGTGGTGCTAATAACGCCAGTTCTATCTTTATCCTCTGCTTTGGCTTCAAAGAAACTTCCCACAGCTTTGTTTGTGGGCATCAATTGTGTGTGCCTACTGCTCCTCTGAAAGTTAGTCATGTCATTCTTTTACATCCGACATTGTGACATCAGTGTTACATGAAAGTTGCTTGTCATTGTTACATGACAGTAGGTTGTTAGACAAAGCTGCATGAAGTGTGAACTGGAACGTTCTTGGATCCACAAAAAGTGTTATTTTGGAGAATGTGGGCATCGATCCCACTACCTCTCGCATGCTAAGCAAGCACTCTACCATTTGAGCTAATTCCCCATCCTTGTTGATTTGCCACAAGGAGCAACCAAGAGGGTCTAGTCTTGTCAGGCTATGCTTTGTGGACTTGTTAGTTTTTGCGCCAGCACTGGCCGAGGCTCTGTGCATCCTAAAATTTCATTGTGTAGCAGAGCGGCCGGTTAGCTCAGTTGGTTAGCAGGGGTGTCTATACGCCAGTCGGTGTCCGTACTGCCATGAGTCATTTTGAGTGTCAATCATGATCCTTGCAGTGTATGGTCAGTGTGCCACATTATATCATGATTGCGAATGCTCAGTTGAGCGTTAGACTGAAGATCTAAGGTCTGTTCGATCTGGTTTGGCATTAGTTGTTGTTCTATCTTTACTCTGCTTTGGCTTCAAGGAACTTCCCACAGCTTTGTTTGTGGGCATCAATTGTGTGTGCCTACTGCTCCTCTGAAAGTTAGTCATGTCATTCTTTTACATCCGACATTGTGACATCAGTGTTATACATGAAAGTTGCTTGTCATTGTTACATGACAGTAGGTTGTTAGACAAAGCTGCATGAAGTGTGACCTGGAACGTTCTTGGATCCACAAAAAGTGTTATTTTGGAGAATGTGGGCATCGATCCCACTACCTCTCGCATGCTAAGCAAGCACTCTACCATTTGAGCTAATTCCCCATCCTTGTTGATTGCCAAAGGAGCAACCAAGAGGGTCAGTCTTGTCAGGCTATGCTGTTGGTGGACTTGTTAGTTTTTGCGCCAGCACTGGCCGAGGCTCTGTGCATCCTAAAAATTTCGCTCCGTAGCAAGCGGCCGGTTAGCTCAGTTGGTTAGAGCGTGGTGCTAATACCGCCAGTTCTATCTTTATCCTCTGCTTTGGCTTCAAGGAAACTTCCCACAGCTTTGTTTGTGGCATCAATTGTGTGTGCCTACTGCTCCTCTGAAAGTTAGTCATGTCATTCTTTTACATCCGACATTGTGACATCAGTGTTACATGAAAGTTGCTTGTCATTGTTACATGACAGTAGGTTGTTTAGACAAAGCTGCATGAAGTGTGAACTGGAACGTTCTTGGATCCACAAAAAAGTGTTATTTTGGAGAATGTGGCATCGATCCCACTACCTCTCGCATGCTAAGCAAGCACTCTACCATTTGAGCTAATTCCCCATCCTTGTTGATTTGCCACAAGGAGCAACCAAGAGGGTCTAGTCTTGTCAGGCTATCTGTTGG
The DNA here is from genome assembly GCF_016432855.1 of Salvelinus namaycush. NCBI lineage: Eukaryota > Metazoa > Chordata > Actinopteri > Salmoniformes > Salmonidae > Salvelinus > Salvelinus namaycush. The sequence continues at coordinate 26,742,734 of NC_052333.1, forward strand.
TGGACTTGTTAGTTTTTGCGCCAGCACTGGCCGAGGCTCTGTGCATCCTAAAATTCATTTTCTTACAGCGGCCGGTTAGCTCAGTTGGTTAGAGCGTGGTGCTAATAACGCCAGTTCTATCTTTATCCTCTGCTTTGGCTTCAAGGAAACTTCCCACAGCTTTGTTTGTGGCATCAATTGTGTGTGCCTACTGCTCTCTGAAATTAGTCATGTCATTCTTTTACATCCGACATTGTGCATCAGTGTTACATGAAAGTTGCTTGTCATTGTTACATGACATAGGTTGTTAGACAAAGCTGCATGAAGTGTGAACTGGAACGTTCTTGGATCCCACAAAAAGTGTTATTTTGGAGAATGTGGGCATCGATCCCACTACCTCTCGCATGCTAAGCAAGCACTCTACCATTTGAGCTAATTCCCCATCCTTGTTGATTTGCCACAAGGAGCAACCAAGAGGGTCTAGTCTTGTCAGGCTATCTGTTTGGACTTGTTAGTTTTTGCGCCAGCACTGGCCGAGGCTCTGTGCATCCTAAAATTTATTTCGTAGCAAGCGGCCGGTTAGCTCAGTTAGTTAGAGCGTGGTGCTAATAAAGCCAGTTCTATCTTTATCCTCTGCTTTGGCTTCAAGGAAACTTCCCACAGCTTTGTTTGTGGGCATCAATTGTGTGTGCCTACTGCTCCTCTGAAAGTTAGTCATGTCATTCTTTTACATCCGACATTGTGACATCAGTGTTACATGAAAGTTGCTTGTCATTGTTACATGACAGTAGGTTGTTAGACAAAGCTGCATGAAGTGTGACCTGGAACGTTCTTGGATCCACAAAAAAGTGTTATTTTGGAGAATGTGGGCATGGCCCACTACCTCTCGCATGCTAAGCAAGCACTCTACCATTTGAGCTAATTCCCCATCCTTGTTGATTGCCAAGGGCAACCAAGAGGGTCTAGTCTTGTCAGGCTATGCTGTTGTGGACTTGTTAGTTTTTGCGCCAGCACTGGCCGAGGCTCTGTGCATCCTAAAATTTTTTGTAGCAAGCGGCCGGTTAGCTCAGTTGGTTAGAGCGTGGTGCTAATAACAGTCTTTATCTACTGCTGTCTGAGTCATATTCATTCTTACAGTGCATGCTTGCTCGTGACTTGCTAAGCTAGTCTGACGATAGCTATCTCCTGCTTGCTCAAGGAACTTCCACAGCTTTGTTTGGGGCATCAATTGTGTGTGCCTACTGCTCCTCTGAAAGTTAGTCATGTCATTCTTTTACATCCGACATTGTGACATCAGTGTTACATGAAAGTTGCTTGTCATTGTTACATGACAGTAGGTTGTTAGACAAAGCTGCATGAAGTGTGACCTGGAACGTCTTGGATCCACAAAAAAGTGTATTTTGGAGAAGTGGGCATCGATCCCACTACCTCTCGCATGCTAAGCAAGCACTCTACCATTTGAGCTAATTCCCCATCCTTGTTGATTGCCAAAGGGGCAACCAAGAGGGTTAGTCTTGTCAGGCTATGCTGTTGGGGGACTTGTTAGTTTTTGCGCCAGCACTGGCCGAGGCTCTGTGCATCCTAAAAATTTCGCTCCGTAGCAAGCGGCCGTTTAGCTCAGTTGGTTAGAGCGTGGTGCTAATAACGCCAGTTCTATCTTTATCCTCTGCTTTGGCTTCAAGGAAACTTCCCACAGCTTTGTTTGTGGGCATCAATTGTGTGTGCCTACTGCTCCTCTGAAAGTTAGTCATGTCATTCTTTTACATCCGACATTGTGACATCAGTGTTACATGAAAGTTGCTTGTCATTGTTACATGACAGTAGGTTGTTAGACAAGCTGCATGAAGTGTGAACTGAACGTTCTTGGATCCACAAAAAAGTGTTATTTTGGAGAATGTGGGCATCGATCCCACTACCTCTCGCATGCTAAGCAGCACTCTACCATTTGAGCTAATTCCCCATCCTGTTGATTTGCCACAAGGAGCAACCAAGAGGGTCTAGTCTTGTCAGGCTATCTGTTGGTGGACTTGTTAGTTTTTGCGCCAGCACTGGCCGAGGCTCTGTGCATCCTAAAAATTTCCTCGTAGCAAGCGGCCGGTTAGCTCAGTTGGTTAGAGCGTGGTGCTAATAACGCCAGTTCTATCTTTATCCTCTGCTTTGGCTTCAAGGAAACTTCCCACAGCTTTGTTTGTGGGCATCAATTGTGTGTGCCTACTGCTCTCTGAAAGTTAGTCATGTCATTCTTTTACATCCGACATTGTGACATCAGTGTTACATGAAAGTTGCTTGTCATTGTTACATGACAGTAGGTTGTTAGACAAAGCTGCATGAGTGTGAACTGGAACGTTCTTGGATCCACAAAAAAATGTTTTTTGGAGAATGTGGGCATCGATCCCACTACCTCTCGCATGCTAAGCAAGCACTCTACCATTTGAGCTAATTCCCCATCCTTGTTGATTTGCCACAAGGAGCAACCAAGAGGGTCTAGTCTTGTCAGGCTTACTGTTGGTGGACTTGTTAGTTTTTGCGCCAGCACTGGCCGAGGCTCTGTGCATCCTAAATATTTTGTACAGCAGGCCGGTTAGCTCAGTTGGTTAGAGCGTGGTGCTAATAACGCCAGTCTGGTTATCCGTACTGCATGAGTCCTTGAGTGTCATCTGGTCTGCATGAGTCAGTGTGCATTTCAGTGATTGCTGAATGCTCAGTGAGAGCTACTGAGTCAGTCTGTCATCCTGTCCATTAGTTGTTGTTCTATCTTTACTCTGCTTTGCTCAAGGAACTTCCCACAGCTTTGTTTGGGCATCAATTGTGTGTGCCTACTGCTCCTCTGAAGTTAGTCATGTCATTCTTTTACATCCGACATTGTGACATCAGTGTTACATGAAAGTTGCTTGTCATTGTTACATGACAGTAGTTGTTAGACAAAGCTGCATGAAGTGTGACCTGGAACGTTCTTGGATCACAAAAAAGTGTTATTTTGGAGAATGTGGGCATGGATCCCACTACCTCTCGCATGCTAAGCAAGCACTCTACAATTTGAGCTAATTCCCCATCCTTTGTTGATTGCCAAAGGGGCAACCAAGAGGGTCTAGTCTTGTCAGGCTATGCTGTTGGTGACTTGTTGTTTTTGCGCCAGCACTGCCGAGGCTCTGTGCATCCTAAAATTTCGCTCCGTAGCAAGCGGCCGTTTAGCTCAGTTGGTTAGAGCGTGGTGCTAATAACGCCAGTTCTATCTTTATCCTCTGCTTTGGCTTCAAGGAAACTTCCCACAGCTTTGTTTGTGGGCATCAATTGTGTGTGCCTACTGCTCCTCTGAAAGTTAGTCATGTCATTCTTTTACATCCGACATTGTGACATCAGTGTTACATGAAAGTTGCTTGTCATTGTTACATGACAGTAGGTTGTTTAGACAAAGCTGCATGAAGTGTGAACTGGAACGTTCTTGGATCCACAAAAAAGTGTTTATTTGGAGAATGTGGGCATCGATCCCACTACCTCTCGCATGCTAAGCAAGCACTCTACCATTTGAGCTAATTCCCATCCTTGTTGATTTGCCACAAGGAGCACCCAAGAGGGTCTAGTCTTGTCAGGCTATCTGTTGGTGGACTTGTTATTTTTTGCGCCAGCACTGGCCGAGGCTCTGTGCATCCTAAAATTTTCTTTCGTAGCAAGCGGCCGGTTAGCTCAGTTGGTTAGAGCGTGGTGCTAATAACGCCAGTTCTATCTTTATCCTCTGCTTTGGCTTCAAGGAAACTTCCCACAGCTTGTTTGTGGGCATCAATTGTGTGTGCCTACTGCTCTCTGAAAGTTAGTCTTGTCATTCTTTTACATCCGACATTGTGACATCAGTGTTACATGAAAGTTGCTTGTCATTGTTACATGACAGTAGGTTGTTAGACAAAGCTGCATGAAGTGTGAACTGGAACGTTCTTGGATCCACAAAAAGTGTTTATTTTGGAGAATGTGGGCATCGATCCCACTACCTCTCGCATGCTAAGCAAGCACTCTACCATTTGAGCTAATTCCCCATCCTTGTTGATTTGCCACAAGGAGCAACCAAGAGGGTCTAGTCTTGTCAGGCTATACTGTTGGTGTACTTGTTAGTTCTTGCGCCAGCACTGGCCGAGGCACTGTGCATCCTAAAAATGTTGCTTCGTAGCAAGCGGCCGGTTAGCTCAGTTGGTTAGAGCGTGGTGCTAATAACGCCAGTTCTATCTTTATCCTCTGCTTTGGCTTCAAGGAAACTTCCCACAGCTTTTTGTGGGCATCAATTGTGTGTGCCTACTGCTCCTCTGAAAGTTAGTCATGTCATTCTTTTACATCCGACATTGTGACATCAGTGTTACATGAAAGTTGCTTGTCATTGTTACATGACAGTAGGTTGTTAGACAAAGCTGCATGAAGTGTGAACTGGAACGTTCTTGGATCCACAAAAAAAGTGTTATTTTGGAGAAGTGGGGCATGATCCCACTACCTCTCGCATGCTAAGCAAGCACTCTACATTTGAGCTAATTCCCCATCCTTGTTGATTGCCAAGGAGCAACCAAGAGGTCTAGTCTTGTCAGGCTATGCTGTTGGTGGACTTGTTAGTTTTTGCGCCAGCACTGGCCGAGGCTCTGTGCATCCTAAAAATTTCATTTTGAGCAAGCGGCCGGTTAGCTCAGTTGTTAGAGCGTGGTGCTAATAACGCCAAGTCGTGGTTATCCGTACTGCATAGTCCATTTGAGTTCATCATGTCCTTGCTGTGTTGGTCAGTTCACAATTTGTGAATGCGATGCTCAGTGGCGTTGCTGAAGATCTAAGTCTGTTCGATCGGTGCATTAGTGTTGTCTATCTACTCTGCTTGGCTTCAAGGAACTTCCCACAGCTTTGTTTGTGGGCATCAATTGTGTGTGCCTACTGCTCCTCTGAAAGTTAGTCATGTCATTCTTTTACATCCGACATTGTGACATCATTGTTACATGAAAGTTGCTTGTCATTGTTACATGACAGTAGGTTGTTAACAAAGCTGCATGAAGTGTGAACTGGAACGTTCTTGGATCACAAAAAAGTGTTATTTTGGAGAAGTGGGCATGATCCCACTACCTCTCGCATGCTAAGCAAGCACTCTACCATTTGAGCTAATTCCCCATCCTTGTTGATTTGCCAAAGGGGCAACCAAGGGGTTAGTCTTGTCAGGCTATGCTGTTGGTGGACTTGTTAGTTTTTGCGCCAGCACTGCCCGAGGCTCTGTGCATCCTAAAATTTATGCTCCGTAGCAAGCGGCCGGTTAGCTCAGTTGGTTAGAGCGTGGTGCTAATAACGCCAGTTCTATCTTTATCCTCTGCTTTGGCTTCAAGGAAACTTCCCACAGCTTTGTTTGTGGGCATCAATTGTGTGTGCCTACTGCTCCTCTGAAAGTTAGTCATGTCATTCTTTACATCCGACATTGTGACATCAGTGTTACATGAAAGTTGCTTGTCATTGTTACATGACAGTAGGTTGTTAGACAAAGCTGCATGAAGTGTGAACTGGAACGTTCTTGGATCCACAAAAAGTGTTATTTTGAGAATGTGGGCATCGATCCCACTACCTCTCGCATGCTAAGCAAGCACTCTACCATTTGAGCTAATTCCCCATCCTTTTGATTGCCACAAGGAGCAACCAAGAGGGTCTAGTCTTGTCAGGCTACTGTTGGTGGACTTGTTAGTTCTTGCGCCAGCACTGGCCGAGGCACTGTGCATCCTAAAAATTTCTTCGTAGCAAGCGGCCGGTTAGCTCAGTTGGTTAGAGCGTGGTGCTAATAACGCCAGTTCTATCTTTATCCTCTGCTTTGGCTTCAAGGAAACTTCCCACAGCTTTGTTTGTGGTCATCAATTGTGTGTGCCTACTGCTCCCTGAAAGTTAGTCATGTCATTCTTTTACATCCGACATTGTGACATCAGTGTTACATGAAAGTTGCTTGTCATTGTTACATGACAGTAGGTTGTTAGACAAAGCTGCATGAAGTGTGAACTGGACGTTCTTGGATCCACAAAAAAGTGTTATTTGGAGAATGTGGGCATCGATCCCACTACCTCTCGCATGCTAAGCAAGCACTCTACCATTTGAGCTAATTCCCCATCCTTGTTGTTTTGCCACAAGGAGCAACCAAGAGGGTCTAGTCTTGTCAGGCTATCTGTTGGTGGACTTGTTAGTTTTTGCGCCAGCACTGGCCGAGGCTCTGTGCATCCTAAAAATTTCTTTTCGTAGCAAGCGGCCGGTTAGCTCAGTTGGTTAGAGCGTGGTGCTAATAACGCCCAGTTCATCTTTATCCTCTGCTTTGGCTTCAAGGAAACTTCCCACAGCTTTGTTTGTGGGCATCAATTGTGTGTGCCTACTGCTCCTCTGAAAGTTAGTCATGTCATTCTTTTACATCCGACATTGTGACATCAGTGTTACATGAAAGTTGCTTGTCATTGTTACATGACAGTGGTTGTTAGACAAAGCTGCATGAAGTGTGACCTGGAACTGTTCTTGGATCCCCAAAAAAGTGTTATTTTGGAGAGTGGGCATCGATCCCACTACCTCTCGCATGCAAGCAAGCACTCTACATTTGAGCTAATTCCCCATCTTGTTGATTGCCAAGGGAGCAACCAAGAGGGTCTAGTCTTGTCAGGCTATGCTGTTGGTGGACTTGTTAGTTTTTGCGCCAGCACTGGCCGAGGCTCTGTGCATCCTAAAAATTTCGCTCCGTAGCAAGCGGCCGTTTAGCTCAGTTGGTTAGAGCGTGGTGCTAATAACGCCATTTCTATCTTTATCCTCTGCTTTGGCTTCAAGGAAACTTCCCACAGCTTTGTTTGTGGGCATCAATTGTGTGTGCCTACTGCTCCTCTGAAAGTTAGTCATGTCATTCTTTTACATCCGACATTGTGACATCAGTGTTACATGAAAGTTGCTTGTCATTGTTACATGACAGTAGGTTGTTAGACAAAGCTGCATGAAGTGTGAACTGGAACGTTCTTGGATCCACAAAAAGTGTTATTTTGGAGAATGTGGGCATCGATCCCACTACCTCTCGCATGCTAAGCAAGCACTCTACCATTTGAGCTAATTCCCCATCCTTGTTGATTTGCCACAAGGAGCAACAAGAGGGTCTAGTCTTGTCAGGCTATCTGTTGGTGGACTTGTTAGTTTTTGCGCCAGCACTGGCCGAGGCTCTGTGCATCCTAAAAATTTCTTGTAGCAAGCGGCCGGTTAGCTCAGTTGGTTAGAGCGTGGTGCTATAACGCCAAGTCGTTTGACCTACTGCATGAGTCATTTGAGTTCATATGTCATGCTTTTCATGTCAATTTTCGTATGCTGTCTGTTGACTTACTAATCTAGGTCTGTCATCTGTCATAGTGTCTATCTTACTGCTTGCTCAAGCTCACGCTTTGTTTGTGGCATCAATTGTGTGTGCCATCTCTCCTCTGAAAGTTAGTCATGTCATTCTTTTACATCCGACATTGTGACATCAGTGTTACATGAAAGTTGCTTGTCATTGTTACATGACAGTAGGTTGTTAGACAAAGCTGCATGAAGTGTGAACTGGAACGTTCTTGGATCACAAAAAAGTGTTATTTTGGAGAAGTGGGCATCGATCCCACTACCTCTCGCATGCTAAGCAAGCACTCTACCATTTGAGCTAATTCCCCATCCTTGTTGATTTGCCAAAGGCAACCAAGAGGGTCTAGTCTTGTCAGGCTATGCTGTTGGTGGACTTGTTAGTTTTTGCGCCACACTGCCGAGGCTCTGTGCATCCTAAAAATTTCGCTCCGTAGCAAGCGGCCGGTTAGCTCAGTTGGTTAGAGCGTGGTGCTAATAACGCCAGTTCTATCTTTATCCTCTGCTTTGGCTTCAAGGAAACTTCCCACAGCTTTGTTTGTGGGCATCAATTGTGTGTGCCTACTGCTCCTCTGAAAGTTAGTCATGTCATTCTTTTACATCCGACATTGTGACATCAGTGTTACATGAAAGTTGCTTGTCATTGTTACATGACAGTAGGGTTGTTAGACAAAGCTGCATGAAGTGTGACCTGGAACGTTCTTGGATCCACAAAAAAGTGTTATTTTGGAGAATGTGGGCATGGATCCCACTACCTCTCGCATGCTAAGCAAGCACTCTACCATTTGAGCTAATTCCCCATCCTTGTTGCATTGCCATAAAGGGCAACCAAGAGGGTCTAGTCTTGTCAGGCTATGCTGTTGGTGGACTTGTTAGTTTTTGCGCCAGCACTGGCCGAGGCTCTGTGCATCCTAAAAATTTCGCTCCGTACAAGGGCCGGTTAGCTCAGTTGGTTAGAGCGTGGTGCTAATAACGCCAGTTCTATCTTTATCCTCTGCTTTGGCTTCAAGGAAACTTCCCACAGCTTTGTTTGTGGGCATCAATTGTGTGTGCCTCTGCTCCTCTGAAAGTTAGTCATGTCATTCTTTTACATCCGACATTGTGACATCAGTGTTACATGAAAGTTGCTTGTCTGTTACATGACAGTAGGTTGTTAGACAAAGCTGCATGAAGTGTGACCTGGAACGTTCTGGATCCAAAAAAAAAGTGTTTTTTGGAGAATGTGGGCATCGATCCCACTACCTCTCGCATGCTAAGCAAGCACTCTACCATTTGAGCTAATTCCCCATCTTGTTGATTTGCCACAAGGAGCAACCAAGAGGGTCTAGTCTTGTCAGGCTATGCTGTTGTGGACTTGTTAGTTTTTGCGCCAGCACTGGCCGAGGCTCTGTGCATCCTAAAAATTTCTTTGTTGCAAGCGGCGGTTAGCTCAGTTGGTTAGAGCGTGGTGCTATAACGCCAGTTCATGTTGATGATCTTTGATCATCTGTCATGCTGTGAGCTTCAATTGTGATGCGATCTCGTGACTAGCTTCTAGTCTTATCGTCATTAGTGTTCTATTACTCTGCTTTGGCTTCAAGGAAACTTCCACAGCTTTGTTTGTGGGCATCAATTGTGTGTGCCTACTGCTCCTGAAAGTTAGTCATGTCATTCTTTTACATCCGACATTGTGACATCAGTGTTACATGAAAGTTGCTTGTCATTGTTACATGACAGTAGTTGTTAGACAAAGCTGCATGAAGTGTGACCTGGAAGTTCTTGGATCCACAAAAAAGTGTTATTTTGGAGAATGTGGGCATCGATCCCACTACCTCCGCATGCTAACAAGCACCTACCATTTGAGCTAATTCCCCATCCTTGTTGATTGCAAGGGGCAACCAAGAGGGTCTAGTCTTGTCAGGCTATGCTGTTGGTGCTTGTTAGTTTTTGCGCCAGCACTGGCCGAGGCTCTGTGCATCCTAAAAATTCTCCCTAGCAAGCGCCGGTTAGCTCAGTTGGTTAGAGCGTGGTGCTAATAACGCCAGTTCTATCTTTATCCTCTGCTTTGGCTTCAAGGAAACTTCCCACAGCTTTGTTTGTGGGCATCAATTGTGTGTGCCTACTGCTCCTCTGAAAGTCAGTCATGTCAATCTTTTACATCCGACATTGTGACATCAGTGTTACATGAAAGTTGCTTGTCATTGTTACATGACAGTAGGTTGTTGTTAGACAAAGCTGCATGAAGTGTGACCTGGAACGTTCTTGGATCCACAAAAAAGTGTTATTTTGGAGAATGTGGGCATCGATCCCACTACCTCTCGCATGCTAAGCAAGCACTCTACCTTTGAGCTAATTCCCCATCTTGTTGATTTGCCACAAGGAGCACCAGAGGGTCTAGTCTTGTCAGGCTATCTGTTGGTGGACTTGTTAGTTTTTGCGCCAGCACTGGCCGAGGCTCTGTGCATCCTAAAAATTCATTTCGTAGCAAGCGGCGGTTAGCTCAGTTGGTTAGAGCGTGGTGCTAATAACGCCAGGCGGGGTTCGATCCCACTGCCATGAGGTCATTTGAGTGTCAAATCATGAGTACTGCATGTGTATGGTCAAGTGTCACACATTATTAGTGATTGCTGAATAGCTCATTGGGAGAGGTTAGACTGAGATCTAAGTCCTGTTATCGGTTTCGGCATTAGTTGTTGTCTTATCTTTACCTCTGCTTTGGCTTCAAGGAAACTTCCCAGCTTTGTTTGTGGGCATCAATTGTGTGTGCCTACTGCTCCTCTGAAAGTTAGTCATGTCATTCTTTTACATCCGACATTGTGACATCAGTGTTACATGAAAGTTGCTTGTCATTGTTACATGACAGTAGGTTGTTAGAACAAGCTGCATGAAGTGTGACTGGAAGTTCTTGATCCACAAAAAAGTGTTATTTTGGAGAATGTGGGCATCGATCCCACTACCTCTCGCATGCTAGCAAGCACTCTACCATTTGAGCTAATTCCCCATCCTTGTTGATTGCCAAAGGGGCAACCAAGAGGGTCTAGTCTTGTCAGGCTATGCTGTTGGTGGACTTGTTAGTTTTTGCGCCAGCACTGGCCGAGGCTCTGTGCATCCTAAAAATTTGCTCCGTAGCAAGCGGCCGGTTAGCTCAGTTGGTTAGAGCGTGGTGCTAATAACGCCAGTTCTATCTTTATCCTCTGCTTTGGCTTCAAGGAAACTTCCCACAGCTTTGTTTTGTGGGCATCAATTGTGTGTGCCTACTGCTCCTCTGAAAGTAGTCATGTCATCTTTTACATCCGACATTGTGACATCAGTGTTACATGAAAGTTGCTTGTCATTGTTACATGACAGTAGGTTGTTTTAGACAAGCTGCATGAATTGTGAACTGGAACGTTCTTGGATCCACAAAAAAGTGTTATTTTGGAGAATGTGGGCATCGATCCCACAACCTCTCGCATGCTAGCAAGCACTCTCCATTTGAGCTAATTCCCCATCCTTGTTGATTTGCCACAAGGAGCAACCAAGAGGGTCTAGTCTTGTCAGGCTATGCTGTTGGTGGACTTGTTAGTTTTTGCGCCAGCACTGGCCGAGGCTCTGTGCATCCTAAAATTATTTTGTAGGCAGCGGCCGTTGCTCAGTTGGTTAGAGCGTGGGTGCTAATAACGCCAGTTCTATCTTTATCCTCTGCTTTGGCTTCAAGGAAACTTCCCACAGCTTTGTTGTGGGCATCAATTGTGTGTGCCTACTGCTCCTCTGAAAGTAGTCATGTCATTCTTTACATCCGACATTGTGACATCAGTGTTACATGAAAGTTGCTTGTCATTGTTACATGACAGTAGGTTGTTGTTAGACAAAGCTGCATGAAGTGTGAACTGGAACGTTCTTGGATCCACAAAAAGTGTTTATTTTGGAGAATGTGGGCATCGATCCCACTACCTCTCGCATGCAAGCAAGCACTCTACCATTTGAGCTAATTCCCCATCCTTGTTGATTGCCACAAGGAGCAACCAGAGGGGTCTATTCTTGTCAGGCTATCTGTTGGTGGACTTGTTAGTTTTTGCGCCAGCACTGGCCGAGCTCTGTGCATCCTAAAAATTTCTTGTAGCAAGCGGCCGGTTAGCTCAGTTGGTTAGAGCGTGGTGCTAATAACCAGGTCGTGGGTTCGATCCTGTACTGGCCTGAGGTCCATTTACATGTCATGCATGTTTGTCTTGCAATTGTGATTGCGATCTCTGCTAGCTGATCTAGGCTTATCGTTCGATGTTGCTATCTATCTCTGCTTGGCTTCAAGGAAACTTCCCACAGCTTTGTTTGTGGGCATCAATTGTGTGTGCCTACTGCTCCTCTGAAAGTAGTCAGTCATTCTTTTACATCCGACATTGTGACATCAGTGTTACATGAAAGTTGCTTGTCATTGTTACATGAAAGTAGGTTGTTGTAGACAAAGCTGCATGAAGTGTGAACTGGAACGTTCTTGGATCCACAAAAAAGTGTTATTTTGGAGAATGTGGGCATCGATCCCCTACCTCTCGCATGCAAGCAAGCACTCTCCATTTGAGCTAATTCCCCATCCTTGTTGATTTCCACAGGAGCAACCAAGAGGGTCTAGTCTTGTCAGGCTATGCTGTTGGTGGACTTGTTAGTTTTTGCGCCAGCACTGGCCGAGGCTCTGTGCATCCTAAAAATTTGCTCTAGCAAGCGGCCGGTTAGCTCAGTTGGTTAGAGCGTGGTGCTAATAACGCCAGTCTCATCTTTATCCTCTGCTTTGGCTTCAAGGAAACTTCCCACAGCTTTGTTTGTGGGCATCAATTGTGTGTGCCTACTGCTCCTCTGAAAGTTATCATGTCATTCTTTTACATCCGACATTGTGACATCAGTGTTACATGAAGTTGCTTGTCTTGTTACATGACAGTAGGTTGTTGTTAGACAAAGCTGCATGAAGTGTGAACTGGAACGTTCTTGGATCCACAAAAAAAGTGTTATTTTGGAGAATGGTGGCATCGATCCCACATACCTCTCGCATGCTAAGCAAGCACTCTCCATTTGAGCTAATTCCCCATCCTTGTTGATTGCCACAGGAGCAACCAAGAGGGTCTAGTCTTGTCAGGCTATGCTGTTGGTGGACTTGTTAGTTTTTGCCAGCACTGGCCGAGGCTCTGTGCATCCTAAAAATTGCTTTGTAGCAAGCGGCCGTTAGCTCAGTTGGTTAGAGCGTGGTGCTAATACGCCAGTTTCTTACTTTATCCTCTGCTTTGGCTTCAAGGAAACTTCCCACAGCTTTGTTTGTGGGCATCAATTGTGTGTGCTACTGCTCCTCTGAAAGTTAGTCATTTCATTCTTTTACATCCGACATTGTGACATCAGTGTTACATGAAAGTTGCTTGTCATTGTTACATGACAGTAGGTTGTTTAGACAAAGCTGCATGAAGTGTGACTGGACTGTTCTTGGATCCACAAAAAAGTGTTATTTTGGAGAATGTGGGCATCGATCCCACAACCTCTGCATGCTAAGCAAGCACTCTACCATTTGAGCTAATTCCCATCCTTGTTAATTGCCAAAGGAGCACCAAGAGGGTCTAGTCTTGTCAGGCTATGCTGTTGGTGGACTTGTTAGTTTTGCGCCAGCACTGGCCGAGGCTCTGTGCATCCTAAAATTTATTTTGTAGCAAGCGGCCGGTTAGCTCAGTTGGTTAGAGCGTGGTGCTAATAACGCCAGGTCGTGGGTTCGATCCCCGTACTGGCCATGAGGTCACATTTTGAGTGTCAAAATCAGGCATATACTTGCATGTGTATGGTCAAGTGTGCCACACAATTAATATCAGTGAATTGCCGAATAGCTCAGTTGGGAGAGCGTTAGTCACTCGCTCAGAGTCTAAAGGTCCTTGTTTC